>NC_041382.1:98328774-98331581 GCF_002162155.2 Triticum dicoccoides | reverse complement strand
CCCGACGAGCCCCCCACCCCTGAAAATCGACTGACCCAAAAGTTGATTCAGTCGACTGAAGTGTAGCTAAATCAGAGCAGCATCGCAAGCAAGAGCAAGAGCGAGAGCAGCAGCGCGAGCAAGAGCAATATCAAGAGTAGACCAGGCAGGGGACCGAGAGCAAGAGCAGAGCAGCAGCGCGAGCGAGAGCTAAAGCAGCAGCAGCTCCTACTGATGTGGACGTCGCCGCCGAGGGAGCGACGCCGTGGAGGAAGTGGCCGGCGACGCCGCCGTGGATGGAGCCGCGCCGTGTCGGCTCGGGACCGAGCGCCGACAGCACCATGATATCAAATCAAGAAGAAAATGCGGCGATTAGTGTAAAACCTCTTTGGTGGCGCCGATTAGGCCGCAACTTCATCCGAGGAAACGGTGATGATGATGCCTTCCGGTGGTGCAGGTGAAGACGGCGGTGTGGGAATGGAGGTGGCGGGAAAGACGAGGGGAACGTCGGGGCAGCTCCTTGGAGGTGGAGGACGGGGTGGCTGAACCGGCGGGACGATGAGATCAACGACGGATCCTCATCCGGTACGGTGGATGAGGGACGTCGAGGTGTTGCTGTGGACGATGTCGTCGGGGAAGAGGCTCCGGCTGGGTGGCGGACGGAGCAGGGTGTGGGGTTTCGTCGCGGGTTTTCGCAGCCTCGGTGTACGAATGGGTGGGCGGATGGGATGGCAGTGGGGAACCTTGGCTTAGAGACGCGCTTGTCCGAAATGTGGGGTAAGTTATGAAAGTACCCCCACCGATTTGAGGCAGTTCTTTCGGTTCAGGGGTACCACGGGCATTTTGTGTGTCGGGATTTCATAGGAGGTGGGAGTTTTCGCGCACATTGTAATTTCGGAATAGCAAGGCACGGGTTGAGATGGAGGGAGTTGTCGGAGCACAACGAGACAAAGATATATCTTAAATATTTCAGGCTAACAAGGCGCGGGTTGAAATTTTTGGACAAGCCTAACGTGTACTGTACCAAATCAATGCGCACTACAAATGTCATTCAAAACTTTGAATTCATGTTATGTTCAATTAAAATATTTTGCTACGTGTATAATGCATGCAACCTACTACTCAAATGAACGTTTTAGTGCATTCCAAACGTATATACTACCGCTTCAATATGAACTAAATTTGAATTTGTTTCTCTATTTGAATAAGATCTACAAAAATGATTGTTGTGAAGTCAAAGCATTTGAATTCGTTTCTCTGTTTTAATAAGATCTACAATCATCATTATTGTCAAGTTAAACCATCGTTTGTGTATTATCTTCACAGCACACCACATTATTAGTCTCAATTTACATATGAACTATGTGTACTATATGAACTCGAACTAGATTTTTTGAATCCACTTTATTTTGATTTCAAATCACATTACATTTCTAGCTCTAGCTAGATCTTCATAATCTAAACCATGTCTCATATGTATAATGTGTTTATCACATTATGTATGGTGCCCCTCCCCCTACGCCACAAGTATTTAGATGTGAGTTGCAAACACCACACATTACCACAAATTCAAATAAAATGTGAGAATGTTCGATATATAGTATTGTTTAGATTGTTCGATATTTAGTTGTAAGCTACAAACGCCACACATTATCACAAATTCAAATAAAATGTGAGACAGTTTGATGTATAGTATGGTTTAGATTGTTCTGCATTTAGCTGTGAGTTGCAAATGTCATGCATTATCACATTATGGTATAACATGTGCACATCACGTGTATCACCGCTATATTCATGCATGCAATGCTTAAAACATTATGATCACCTATTCAAATATATGAATCCGCTTTCATATCAAATTATGATCTTTGTTAGTCTCTTACACCCACACAATCCTCTAACCTTTGTAGCTACCACTAACTTTCTCTCGTGCATGCACACACCCTCCTCGCCCTCCCCCTCCCTCGACATTCTATCCACCGGGCACATTCATTTTTTTCTTTAGGTCGTTCTCCCAGAGTCTCCAGAACTCCTTTCCGACAAACACTGATCGATAAACCTCTCCAGCGATGCCTGCCTACAACATACACACACACACACACACCTTCAATCTCCTCCTTTATGTGTCCTTGCCTCGTGTCTCTCATACGGCCAGACACACATGTAAACTCTCGCCCCTCTTTTCATCGATCTCACAACCGCACACTCCTCCCCCTATCTAGCTAGTAGTTGGGCCTCTCGCACCACCTCCTAGCTCTATTCTCTCTGTCTATCCGTCTCGCTGGGCCTTATTTGCCTCTAACAAATGGACGTACACCGACCGATCTCTCGCTATACATATAGCTAGCTAGGTCCTTATATCTCGTTTTTACCCACACATCAATCGAACTACCTCATTATTTGTGTCTCTCCCTTCCTCCGACAAACAACAATTGATCTACCGATCTAGTTTGGTTTGCTTACCAAACACATGGTTCCCCTTCATCATCCATGGATGTGTCCTGACAGATCTATCACGCACAGGCACACACAGAAACACATCCCCACTCTTATTGATAACATTGCAGTTCCACCCTCAGTTTGTCTAGTAGGCCTCTCCCACCATCTTCGAGAAGTAACTCCACCACCCATCCAACACTCTACCCCTCTCCCTCCCTCTCCCTCCCTCTCTCTCTCCTCTCTCTCTCTGTCCCGTCATATTTCCTGTCCTTCAGTTATGTATGGATGTAGAATGATCTCCCTCAAGACATAGCTGGGTCTCTCCTTCTCAACACATATACGAGTCGTTCTACCTCTATAGTTAGGCCTCTGCCTACCCCTCCCCCCAC
>NC_041382.1:98328130-98328629 GCF_002162155.2 Triticum dicoccoides | reverse complement strand
CCCTCTAACGTTCCGGTAGACCAGTCGCCCTATATCTTTGACTTGCACACACACACACACACACACACACACACACAATTTCGATGGCTCTCTTCATCGATCTCGCACCCACCCACTTGATCCTCTCTTCGACTCTATCAATAGCTATGACCCCTCCCTCTCTTCTCGTGGATTGCCCGACCCTCTATGTATGATATGGATAGGCCTCCATTTCACACACATTGCATGAAAAATTTTGTTTGAGATGTCATTGACACATATTCCCACAAATAATTCACGAAATCAACCCCCACCCCACCCCCACCCCCACCACAAAACAAAAAACACTCACGAACACGGTTTGTATCTCTCACACACACCCACGTAGGTGGGGGACGTGCACGAAGAGAAGAGGTGCATGCACGGCGCACGTACTCCCATCTCTTTCCCAACCACACCCGCGCGGGTACACAGTGGAGCTCATTTCTGTACGAAAAAGGCAGCCCACGTGGTAATTTGG
>NC_041382.1:98273679-98328039 GCF_002162155.2 Triticum dicoccoides | reverse complement strand
ACAAAAAACACTCACGAACACGGTTTTTGTCTCTCAAACACACCCATGTAGGTGGGGGACGTGCACGAAGAGAAGAGGTGCATGCACGGCGCACATACTCCCGTCTCTTTCCCAACCACACCCGCGCGGGTACATAGTGGAGCTCATTTTTGTACGAAAAAGGCAGACCATGTGGTAATTTTGCACGTGTACTGGTTGTCCACTTGGTGGAGGGAGGATCGTCTACCACGGGTGAACAAAGAAATTGCGACTTGACATGTTATGTTAAAAAAGAGGCAAACCATGTGGGGCCTACCTTAGAGGCAATGCTCTATACACTGGAGTACTTTTGATGTGTCCCGTCAACTCGCAGAACAAGGAGAAGCTTGCTTAGTATGCCGTTTCCTCCGTTCCTAAATATAAGTCTTTGTAGAGATTTCACCATGAACCACATGCGGATGTATATAGATGCATTTGAAGTGTAGATTCATTCATTTTTTTTCCGTATGTAGTGGAATCTCTACAAAGACTTATCTACTAGTAATAGCTAGCCCCCACTACTAGGAATTCTCTATCCTCTCCTTGAGCCACATCATCAAAATTGATGTAGCCGTTAGATGAAGTAAATCAATCCATAATAGCCGTCTGATCTAGACGTTGAGAGGCTTCGCACTAAGCCACATGCAAGCATGCAGAAATACCGTGGCACATGCATGCGAGTGGGTTTTAAATCACATCAACATGTATGCTTGCCAGCATGCACTGGTATCATGCATGTAAGTGAGCTTTTAAGTCCCATTAACATGTCAAAAAGAAAAATATAATCCCATTATGCAGTAGGAGTTGGCTGATCTTTTTTTCCTTATGTGGGATGATCTAAATGATGATGGGAGTTTATTTAGTTTGGCTACCACATTTGTCATGCGGTTATAAAGTTTTTTTAGTTCTATGAAATCGATAATTTTGCGCAGAGAGATATACCGCTGTTCCGCGGCAAAGCGCGTAATATTTAGGAACGGAGGGAGTACTATGTAAAGAGTTAGGTGTCGCACGGTGATAGTGTGAGGTGGGCCATGTAATCACCGAGCCTGCGTGTTTTCACTGCTCTTGCACGCCTCCGCTGTAAGAATGGAGAAAATTGTAATCTAGTAGTAGTACCTCCTTTCGCCGAAAGCGTGGGACATCCAGCAGTCCTACCACCTCAGTAATAAAGACCAATGAGCCGTCAAATCACATAGACCCAGTAGTAAGTTGGACGGACGAAGCAACCATCAATCTTGCGCCAGTGAGAGGTCGCGTCTGCTCTGCCAGGGCATGAATGCGGCACCGATTCCTTGGAGCGGCGCTGACCGTTTCGGGTGGGAAGCGCATGCAAGCGATGGAGGGGCTTTGGGTGGGCTAGGCTGGTCAGGAGCGGGCGTGGCAGCTGTCCGCATGTTCCTACCGGACACGCCCGGAAACGAGAGGATGCACCGACTCTCGCGGCTAAAATCGTACACTACACAACATCTCTCTGTACGAGTAGGTCGATCCGTCGCTCTCTCTAACACACACATGCTGTTAAACACACACACACACACACGCACACACGCACATGCACGCACCTTGGTCCCGTTGCACCTTCTAATGTGACTTATTACACCTAGACAGAGGGAGTAGTAAGTATACGAGATACGGTGTCACACTGACTTAAGTCGAATACAAGTGCCCAAAATTTGTGTGCATGTTATAATAAGGATTCACTTAAAATAGTACGTGAGCGAACAGAGGGATCAATTGGACAGTGTTCCCGAGCAGTAGCGAGATGTGTGAGGTAAGAAACACCGCTGGCGCTTTTAATTTTTCTTATTAATTTGTTTGTTTCACCCTCTGACTGGTGGGACCCAACGTACTACATGGAGAGAGGTAAGGTGACTAAGGCTGCATTATTTCTGCACCACTGTGGATAGTCTTACCACCAAAGCCAGATGACACGATTATGATTGAAATCCCAATGACTCCCACACACAAAAAAAAACACGGCATGCTTGTCACACGAATGCAGGAATGTATAAAAGGTTATTTCCCTCTCGTTGAACATAACAGGACGGTTGTGTAGCTGGTTAGCCTGTTCGCTCATCAAACTTGAGGTCTCAGGTTCGATAAGTACACTTGAGCATAATTTGTGCCAGAAGGATTCTTTGACTGTTCAAAATGTTTTCTAGGGTTTGCATGCTTCACACTCTCTCTCGAGTATATGTATACACGCTGGAGCCTCAGCGCTTGTAGTTGCTCTCTTCACACTCTCTCGCCCTCTTCCGTTGGAGCCTCAGCGCTTGTAGTTTCTCTCTTCACACTCTCTCGCCCTCTCTAGATCTAAACAAGACTTCGTTGGCCTCTCTCTCCCCTCACTGCTGCTCAAAGAGCCGGCATGATCCGTCCGCCGGGAAGGGAAGGAGGCTTAAAGTTGTCGCTGTCGGCGAGGGACTACCGGCGCAGCTGTTCACTTTCCACCCAGCGGCTGCGCGGGATGGCCTCCGACCCCTTCTTCTTCGCCACCGTCCCGTCACCCACCGAACCACGCCCCAAGAACCTTAAGGTATAATTTACTTACTCCACATGCATTGCTCTAGCTGCATGTATACCATGAGTCTAGGACGTGGTTCAAAGAGGAAAGGAGTGGGGGAAAGTACTGGGAAAAGTTGTATATAGCATGAATCTAGGACATGGTTCAAAGAGGAAATGAAGGGGGAAAGTTGTATAGCATGAATCTAGGACGTGGTTCAAAGAGGAAAGGAATGGGGGAAAGTAGTGGGGAAAGTTGTATCACATAAATCTAGGACGTGGTTCAAAGAGGAAAGGAAGGGGCAAAAGTACTAGTTCAAAAAGGAAAGGAAGGGACAAGGCTGTAGAGTTTGAGTAGGACTAGATTTGCTGCGCTCACATAGGGAAAGGTGTCTAAAGATAACAAAACTGGGACCAACACAAATATGCTCCTTGGTTGTTTGTTCTTTGTTGCAATAGACTGTGCATGCCCACAATACATCGGTAGATGCACATGGTGCTGGTGCGTCCACTGTCCTGTGAAACTCATTAGCTGTTGTTAATCTAAGGCCCTGTTTGGTTAAAAACTCCCTAGTCCCTACCTGCTTGGTTCCAGGGACTAAACATGGACTAGAGGTTATTAAATGACATGCTAAAAGACCATGTTACCCCTAGTAATGAACTAATAGAGACAAGGTGCGATGCGTGGTAGGGGCAACTGTTGGAAAAAGTCCCAAAAAGACTCCCTCGGGGTCTTCTTTCTGTAGTCCCAAATGCCCACTTTTAGTCCCTAAAAGTCCCTCCTATTTGGTTTAGATGAGACTGACACGGAGTTTTTTAGTCCCTACACCAAAATGTCCCTATAAACAAACACCCTCTAATAATCCCACTCAAAAATTGATGCAATGCCACAGTTAAAAAGCAAATTACATGTTTAACGAATTTTATTGTTAATATAATCTCTATGTTAATATTAATCAATGCCACCGTTTGAGAAATGCTACTGTCTTGCTTTCTTTCCAATTTAGATAAGGTAGATGCTTCTTTTTGTTGGCTTCTGTGTCATCCACCGTTATTGACCACTAATTGTTTCCTTTGCACCTCTGTGTAAACAGGGTTATCTACTTCACCTCGTTGCCATTGTGACCTTTTGTTACACTACACAAAACACTTTTGTTTTAAGAGTGTTTTGTGCAGTTCAACCAAAATGTCACACCGACAACGTTGCTTGATTGCTTGATCTTAGTGGAACTGCACAAGAGGAGATCTTACTTCCTATCTGTTAAGGCAAATTTGGTTAAGATCTTCTTCTTCTGAGTTGTTTGAATTACGCATCATGAGAGGTCAGTACTAGCCTTCTTTCACATGATTCTGCAGTGTGCTTTCATACGTTGTGCTACTTGTACGATAATGTTGCTTGATTTTAGTGAACTGCACAAATGGAGACAAGACTTCCAATCTGTATGTGCACTGTAATATCCCATTGAGGTAAGATAAGGATATTTCACAACTACTGGCCTGTATTTTGCCACTTTCATCAGAAAATTAAGTTTAGTACTATACTTGTGCTCCCTAATTGACATGCCAAATCTTACATTGAAGGCGAAGCTTGTCTGTTATTGAACCAAGTGATGAAGGGGAAGAACAAGCGGAAGAAAAACAAAAATCAACTCCCGGTGTTGTAATGAAGCACTAGAACTATGATGACACAAGTAATGATATAGTTTTGCATCTTAACTTATTGCTATGGCTGGAATGAGCAATTGTTTTGCCATTGATTTGATGCCACTCTTAATGTAATATGTAATTATCTCTACTTGTGCAAACAGGGATCTTCTTTGAAGATACCATACATTTTAGTGGAACTGCACAAGAAGATGTTGGAAACATTAAACTAATCGAGGAGTATATAGTAAGCATGGCCACCACCGTTGATAGCAACAGGTGGTTCCGTAGAAGTGCTTCATCTGTATGCTCTACACAATAAGCCTCCTGACAAAGGTTGGTACTCGCCCACTAATTTCATCCATATGATTGAGCTTTGTCATCTCTATTGGTGTTGTGCTATTGTTTAGATACTGTCATGAAAAGGTGGTATTGTCCTTGAGAAGTGCTTCATCTGTGCTGTTTTAAATATTTCCTTTCCTTTTTTCGAGCAAACAGGGATGCTACAATTTAGTATTCCTCTTGTCTTTGCACAACAGGATCATCTTCCTCTGAAGAAGAATATGGAGCACGTGAAGTGACTAGTTCCGATTATGCCAGGATGAAGAAGGGGGCTCCGCCGGAGGGGGCATTGATCATGGAGGGCTTCTACATCATCATCCAAGCCCCTCCGATGAAGTGTGAGTTATTTACTTCACACCTACGGGTCCATAGTTAGTAGCTAGATGGCTTCTTCTCTCTTTTTGGATCTCAATACAATGTTCCCCCCCTCTCTTGAGGAGATCTATTCGATGTAATCTTATTTTTGCGGTGTGTTTGTTGAGACCGATGAATTGTGGGTTTATGATCCAGTCTATCTATGAATAATATTTGAATCTTCTCTGAATTCTTTTATGTATGATTGGTTATCTTTGCAAGTCTCTTTGAATTATCAGTTTGGTTTGGCCTACTCGATTGGTTGTTCTTGCCATGGGAGAAGTGCTTAGCTTTGGGTTCGATCTTGCAGTGTCCTTTCCCAGTGACAGAAGGGGCAACAAGGCACGTATTGTATCGTTGCCATCGAGGATAACAAGATGGTTTTTTTATCATATTGCATGAAATTATCCCTCTACATCATGTCATCTTGCTTAAGGCGTTACTCTGTTCTTAATACTCTAGATGCATGCTGGATAGCTGTCGATGAGTGGAGTAATAGTAGTAGATGCAGAATCGTTTCGCTCTACTTGTCTCGGATGTGATGCCTATATACATGATCATACCTAGATATTCTCATAACTATGCTCAATTCTGTCAATTTCTCAATAGTAATTTGTTCACCCACCGTAGAATACTTATGCTCTTGAGAGAAGCCACTAGTGAAACCTATGGCCCCCGGGTCTCTTTCTCATCATATCAATCACCATTACTTTATTATTGCTTTGTTGTTACTTCACTTTTCCTTTTTACTTTGCATCTCTATACCAAAAATACTAAAAATATTATTTATCATCTCTATCAGATCTCACTTTCGTAAGTGACTGTGAAGGGATTGACAACCCCTAAGCGCGTTGGTTGTGTTGAGCTATTGTTTTTGTGTAGGTACGAGGGACTCACGCGTAGCCTCCTATTGGATTGATACCATGGTTCTCAAAAACTGAGGGAAATACTTATGCTACTTTGCTGCATCATCCTTTCCTCTTCGGGGAAATCGAACGCAGTGCTCAAGAGCTAGCAAGAAGAATTTCTGGCGCCGTTGCCGGGGAGTCTGCGCAAAAGTCAGCATACCAAGTACCCATCACAATCCCTATCTCCCGCATTACATTATTTGCCATTTGCCTCTCGTTTTCCTCTCCCCCACTTCACCCTTGCCGTTTTATTCACCCTCTCTCTCTATCCTCCCTCTCTATTTGCCTCTTTTGCCCGTTTGCTTTTTGCTCGTGTGTTGGATTGCTTGTTTGTCGCGATGGATCAAGATAATACTAAATTGTGTGACTTCACCAATACCAACAATAATGATTTCCTTAGCACTCCGATTGCTCCTCTTACGGATGCTGAATCTTGTGAAATTAATACTGCTTTGTTGAATCTTGTCATGAAAGATCCATTCTCCAGCCTTCCTAGTGAAGATGCCGCTACCCATCTTAATAGCTTCGTTGATTTGTGTGACATGCAAAAGAAGTAAGATGTCGATAATTATATTGTTAAATTGAAGCTATTTCCTTTTTCGCTTAGAGATCGTGCTAAAGCTTGGTTTTCATCTTTGCCTAAAAATAGTATTGATTCATGGAACAAGTGCAAAGATGCTTTTATCTCTAAGTATTTTCCTCCCGCTAAGATCATCTCTCTTAGAAATGATATTATGAATTTTAAACAACTTGATCATGAACATGTTGCACAAGCTTGGGAGAGAATGAAATTAATGATACGTAATTGCCCTACTCATGGTTTGAATTTGTGGATGATTATATAAATTTTTTATGCCAGATTGAATTTTGCTTCTAGAAATCTTTTAGATTCGGCCGTGGGAGGCACTTTTATGGAAATCACTTTAGGAGAAGCTACTAAACTCCTACATAATATTATGGTTAATTATTTCAATGGCATACTGAAAGATCTAATAAAAAGGTGCATGCGACAGAAGAAATTAATAATTTGAGTGGAAAGATGGATGAACTTATGAAATTATTTGCTAATAAGAGTGTTTCTTCTGATCCTAATGATATGCCCTTGTCTACTTTGATTGAGAATAAAAATGAATCTATGGATGTGAATTTTGTTGGTAGGAACAATTTTGGTAACAACGCGTATAGAGGAAATTTCAATCCTAGGCCTTATCCTAGTAATCCCTCTAATAATTATGGTAATTCCTACAACAATTCTTATGGAAATTATAATAAGGTGCCCTCTGATTTTGAATCTAATATTAAAGAATTTATTTCTTTGCAAAAGAATTTTAATGCTATGACTGAAGAAAAATTGCTTAAGATTGATGATTTGGCTAGGAACGTTGATAGAATTGCTCTTGATGTTAATTCTTTGAAACTTAGATCTATTCCACCTAAGCATGATATCAATGAGTCTCTCGAAGCCATGAGAATTTCCATTGACGAGTGCAAAGAAAGAACCGCTAGGATGCGTGCTAAGAAAGATACCTTTATAAAAGCGTGTTCTTCTAGTTCCTATGAAAATAATGATGAAGATCTAAAAGTTATTGATGTGTCCCCTATTAAATCTTTGTTTTGCAATATGAATCTTGATAATTATGGGACTGAATATGATCCACCTTTACCTAGAAGGCGTTCTAAGAATTTGGAATTTGTTGATCTTGATGCTAAATTTGATAAAAGTGGGATTGAAGAAATTAAAACCCTAGATGTTGCTAAACCCACTATATTGGATTTCAAGGAATTTAATTATGAAAATTCCTCTTTAATTGATCGTATTTCCTTGTTGCAATCCGTGCTAAAATCTCCTCACGCTTATAGTCAAAATAAAGCGTTTACTAAACATATCGTTGATGCCTTGATGCAATCTTATGAAGAAAAACTTGAATTGGAAGTTTCTATCCCTAGACAACTTTATGATGAGTGGGAACCTGCTATTAAAATTAAAAATAAAAATTATGAGTTTTATGCTTTGTGTGATTTGGGTGCTAGTGTCTCTACTATTCCCAAAACTTTGTGTGATTTGCTAGACTTCCGTGATTTTGATGATTGCTCTCTAAACTTGCATCTTGCAGATTCCACTATTAAGAAACCTATGGGAAGAATTAATGATGTTCTTATTATTTCAAATAGGAATTATGTGCCCATAGATTTTATCGTTCTTGATATAGATTGCAATCCTTCTTGCCCTATTATTCTCGGTAGACCTTTCCTTTGAACGATTGGTGCAATTATTGATATGAAGGAAGGAAATATTAGATTTCAATTTCCACTAAAAAAGGGCATGGAACACTTTCATAGAAATAAAATAAAATTACCATATGAATCTATCATGAGAGCCACTTATGGATTGCCTACCAAATATGGCAATACCTAGATCTATTCTTGCTTGTTATGCCTAGCTAGGGGCGTTAAAAGATAGCGCTTGTTGGAAGGCAACCCAATTTTATTTTTATTCCTTGCTTTTTGCTCCTGTTTAGTAATAAATAAATTATTTAGATTCTGTTTTGGTTGTGTTTTTTGTGTTTAATTAGTGTTTGTGCCAAGTAGAACCGTTGGGAAGACTTGGGGAAAGTCTTGTTGAACTTGCTGTAAAAAACAGAAACTTTAGCGCTAACGAGAACTGCTGTCATTTTTATTTGGAAAGTTATATTTAGTTAATTCTTTTTGAAGATGATTAATATATAAATTCCTCACGTTAATAAAGTATTTTAGAATTTTTGGGGTTCCAGATCTTGTGCTAGCTACAGATTACTACAGACTGTTCTGTTTTTGACAGATCCTGTTTTTCGTGTGTTGTTTGCTTATTTTGATGAATCTATGGCTAGTAAAATAGTTTATAATCCATAGAGAAGTTGGAATACAGTAGGTTTAGCACCAATATAAATAAAGAATGAGTTCATTACAGTACCTTGAAGTGGTCTTTTGTTTTCTTTCGCTAACGGAGCTCACGAGTTTTCTACTTTAAGTTTTGTGTTGTGAAGTTTTCAAGTTTTGGGTAAAGATTTGATGTATTATGGAACAAGGAGTGGCAAGAGCCTAAGCTTGGGGATGCCCATGGCACCCCCAAGATAATCTAAGGACACCGAAAAGCCAAAGCTTGGGGATGCCCCGGAAGGCATCCCCTCTTTTTCGTCTACTTCTATCGGTAACTTTACTTGGAGCTATATTTTTATTCACCACATGATATGTGTTTTGCTTGGAGCATCTTTTATGATTTGAGTCTTTGCTTGTTAGTGTACCACAATCATCCTTGCTGTGCACACCTTTTGATAGAGCCATACATGATTCGTAATTTGATAGAATACTCTATGTGCTTCACTATATCTTTTGAGCTTTATAGTTTTGCTCTAGTGCTTCACTTATATCTTTTAGAGCACGGTGGTGGATTTGTTTTATAGAAACTATTGTTCTCTCATTCTTCACTTAGATTATTTTGAGAGTCTTATTAGCATGGTAATTTGCTTAAAATCCTAATATGCTTGGTATGCAAGATTAATAATAAAACTTTTGTATGAGTGTGTTGAATACTAAGAAAAGTTTGATGCTTGATGATTGTTTTGAGATATGGAGGTAATAATATAAAAGTCATGCTAGTTGAGTAGTTGTGAAATTGAGAAATACTTGTGTTGAAGTTTGCAAGTCCCGTAGCATGCACGTATGGTAAACGTTATGCAACAAATTTGAAACATGAGGTGTTATTTGATTGTCTTCCTTATGAGTGGCGGTCGGGGACGAGCGATGGTCTTTTCCTACCAATCTACCCCCTAGGAGCATGCGCATAGTGACGAGGTTTTTGATTACTTGTAGATTTTTGCAATAAGTATGTGAGTTCTTTATGACTAATGTTGAGTCCATGGATTATACGCACTCTCACCCTTCCATCCTTGCTAGCCTCTTCGGTACCGTGCATTGCGCTTTCTCACATTGAGAGTCGGTGCAAACTTCGCCGGTGCATCCAAACCCTGTGATATGATACGCACTTTCACACATAAACCTCCTTATATATTCCTCAAAACCGCCACCATACCTACCTATTATGGCATTTCCATAGCCATTTCGAGATATATTGCCATGCAACTTTCCATCATTCCGTTCATCATGACACATTCATCATTGTCATATTGCTTAGCATGATCATGTAGTTGACATAGTATTTGTGGCAAAGCCACCATTCATAATTCTTTCATACATGTCACTCTTGGTTCATTGCATATCCTGGTACACCGCCGGAGGCATTCATATAGAGTCATCTTTGTTCTAGTATCGAGTTGTAATCATTGAGTTGTAAATAAATAGAAGTGTGATGATCATCATTATTAGAGCATTGTCCCAAGTGAGGAATAAAAAAAAGAGAGAAAGGCCATAAAAAAGAGAAGGCCCAAAAAAAAGAAAGGCCGTAAAAAAAGAAAAGGCCCAAAAAAATGAGATAAAAAGAGAGAAGGGACAATGTTACTATCCTTTTACCACACTTTTGCTTCAAAGTAGAACCATGATCTTCATAGTAGAGAGTCTCTCATGTTATCACTTTCATATACTAGTGGGAATTTTTCATTATAGAACTTGGCTTGTATATTCCAACAATGGGCCTCCTCAAGTGCCCTAGGTCTTCGTGAGCAAGCAAGTTGGATGCACACCCGCTAGTTTATTTTGTTGAGCTTTCATACATTTATAGCTCTAGTGCATCTGTTGCATGGCAATGCCTACTCCTTTCATTAACATCAATCGGTCGGCATCTCCATAGCCCATTGATTAGCCTCGTTGATGTGAGACTTTCTCCTTTTTTGTCTTCTCCCCATAACCCCCCTTCATTATATTCTATTCCACCCATAGTGCTATGTCCATGGCTCGCGCTCATATATTGCGTGAAAGTTTATAGGTTTGAGATTACTAAAGTATGAAACAATTTCTTGGCTTGTCATCGGGGTTGTGCATGATGAGAGCATTCTTGTGTGATGAGAATGAAACATGACTAAACTATATGATTTTGTAGCGACGAACTTTCTTTGGCCATGTTATTTTGAGAAGACATAATTGCTTAGTTAGTATGCTTGAAGTATTATCATTTTTATGTCAATGTGAACTTTTGTCTTGAATCTTTTGGATCTGAATATTCATACCACAATTAAGAAGAATTACACTAAAATTATGCCAAGTAGCACTCCACATCAAAAATTCTGTTTTTATCATTTACCTACTCGAGGACGAGCAGGAATTAAGCTTGGGGATGCTTGATATGTCTCCAATGTATCTATAATTTTTGATTGCTCCATGCTATATTATCTACTGTTTTGGACTATATTGGGCTTTATTTTCCACTTTTATATTTTTTGGGACTAACCTATTAACCAGAGGCCCAGCCCAGAATTGCAGTTTTTTTGCCTATTTCAGTGTTTCGGAAAAACAGAATATCAAACGGAGTCCAAACGGAATGAAACCTTCAGGAACATGATTTTCTCATCAGATAAGACCCAGGAGACTTGGACCCTCCATCAAGAAAGCCACAAGGCAGTCACGAGGGTGGAGGGCGCGCCCCCCTGCCTCGTGGGCCCCTCGAAGCTCCACCGACATACTTCTTCCTCCCATATATATCCACGTATCCCCAAACGATCAGAATAGGAGCCAAAAACCTAATTCCACCGCCGCAACTTTCTGTATCCACGAGATCCCATCTTGGGGCCTATTCCGGAGCTGCGCTGGAGGGGGCATCGATCACGGAGGCTTCTACATCATCATCCAAGCCCCTCCGATGAAGTGTGAGTAGTTTACTTCAGACCTACGTGTCACAGCCCTAGAGTACCTGAGTGAAATAGTTGCATCTACATCATGCATCATGTCTAAATTCTGAAAGTTGAATTGAGGTTAGTTGAAACCCTCATAAATCACTTCAAAAATAATCAACATTAAAATCTTTTCAAAGAAGTCTAAGAAAATGTTCCTCTTAGTCTCTGAAAATATTGGCAAGAGGTAAAACTTAAAACAATATTTTTGGAATCTCAGAGATATTTATTTTGGGCCTTTGAATTAAATCAATAACTATTTGCATTGGATATATATTTATTAATTAATTAATATATGTCCAATAATTCTGATCTTTGGTGAAGGGCTTTGGAATAATCCAACTAGTCCCTACAAGAATTATCAGAAGCAACAAAAATGATTTAGTTTCTAAAACTAAATCAAAACAAATTACAGAAAATGCCAAACAGAAAGAATTAGAAAAGAGAGAGAGAGAGAAGAGCTCACCTGCCGCTCACCTGTCGGCCCACTACTGTGCTAGGCTCAGCCCACCTGGCAGCCCAGCCACCTGGCCGGCCCATCGAGGGCAGGGGCGTCTTCTTCCTCTTGCCAAAAGGCAGAGGAGAAGACAGCCACGGCGCCGCGGCGTGCCACGCCGGCAGCTGCCCGCCTGGATGCCCCCTCGTCGCCCTGGACTCCCTCTACGACGCCACGCTACCCCCCTGGACCCCCTTGACGCTCTCGCACTCTTCCTCACCCTCGTCCCCTTCTCCGTCTCTCTCTCACGCGCATGACCGAACGCAGCCGTCGCCGCCGTCGAGCTCCCCCACGGCCACAGCCATCTTTGAGCCTCTCCGTTGCGCCCTCGAGCTCCGCCTGGTGCCCCTCTTCCTCCTCGCCAAGCCACGCAAGCCGAGGATCACCATGCCGTCGTCTTTGAGCTCGTCACCACCGCTTCTGCTCGCCGGACTTCGCCCGTCAATTCGCCGCCTCCGACGCCTCCCCAAGCATGCTGGCCATCCCTACGTCACCACAGTGAGCCCCGAGTCGTTTCCCCCTTTTCCCCTGGTCGTTTTTGACCTCTAGTCCATAGCCCCATCTTGGCCGAGAACTCCACACCGCCGGCGATGTCGCCGCCGTGGCCATAGCCAGTGCAGCTCGTGTCCGAGCACACCATCGTGCTCAGCACGATCCCATGAGCCCGCAGACAACCGCAGCGCCCCCTCCTGTACTCTGTAGCGCTATCCCGAGGACGCCCGAGCTGTTGCCGCCGCTGAACCTCGTCGCCAGCCACTTTTCCGGCCACCCCAGCTCCTACCACCACCCCCAATGGATGCGCCTCACTCCCAGGAACCCGTAGGTGCAACCCACGGATCGAATGGTGCCCTGTAGGGCATTTTCGAGCCGCCCCGCCGTCTCTGTCGTCGCCGGCGGCTAAACGCCGGCGACCCCTGACCCGTTGACCGGCATGGGTTGACCCCACTACCCGGTTTGACCTCCCCCTCTCTCTCACTGACTTACGGGCCCCGCCTGACTAATTACTCTAGTTAGCGCTAATTAACTAGTTAGGTTAGTTACTACAGTCGCTGACCAGTGGGCCCAGGCTAGTTAGTTAGGGCTAACTAACTTAGTTAGTTGACTGGGTCACTGACTAGTGGGTCCCACTGGCCAGGTTTGACCTGGATGACGCCTTTGACCTGCTGACATCACCTTGACATCATGCTAATGCAGTAATACATTTTCTAGATTTAGTTTAAATTATAATAATTCAAAAAATTCCAGAAAATGCCCAAAACTTCTAAAAATCATAGAAAATCAACGTAACTCCAAATGAAATAAATTATATATGAAAAATTATCAGAAAAAATCAAGGAATCTGTTTATGGCATTTTCATGCACGTTTGAACAATGTTTGTCCTCTGTTTTGGACAAAACAATTAAATGGCATTTAACTAATCAAAATTGGTGTTTGAATTTGAATCTTGTATTCAAACCAACTTCATTTAACTTGTTGCTAGTTGCATTAGGCCAATCAACAGCATATTGCCATGTCACATTCATGCATCATATTGTTGCATGGCATTGATTGTGTCCTTCCCTATTTGCCGGTAACCGTCCCCTCTCAGACGACGATGTTTCTGACGACGTGATCAATGACACTGATGAAGAGATATACTATCTTCAGAAGTGTCAGGCAAGCAAAAACCCCTTGTTCATTCCGATACAATCCCACTCTCTCGCTCCGGCTCTCTTTTACTGCATTAGGACAACAACGATTCAACTGTTACATGTTGCGGTAGTTGAACCCCTTTCCTCTGCATGACCTGTCATTGCCACAGTAAATAGATGAAATCCACTAGCATGAGTAGGAGTTGTTTGAGCCCTGATGTGCCTACTCATTCATGCTTGTTTGTCATGCCTGCTATTGCATAGAGTCGTGTCAGGTCTGGTTCATCGGGGATGAACCGGAGGTGTGTAAACATGTCCTACAGTGTGTGAGCTAAGTGTGTGAACACGATTTTGTAAAGGTAGCGGTGAGAGGCCATGTAGGAGTACATGGTTGGTTGTCTCATTGAAACCGTTCTTAGGAACTGAGTTCTGTGTTTGTGATCCATGAAACAGTTACTACCACGCATTGGGCCCGAAACCAATGGACCCTCTCGGCTTCTTGATCACCCTTATCCTCTGTCCAGGAGTTGCAACTAGTTTCTGGTGTTTATAGGATATGTGTTGGCGGCCGTGCGTAGCGCTGACCCTAGGGGTGGGCTATGTTGCGGTAGATACACTATGGCCGGGCATGCCGGGCGCCCGTTTGGTGTCTCGGAACCCTGTACACATCGTTTGGGGCCGTGTGTGGAAACCTCGGCCGGACTCCCTGCGGATGGAACCTGAATAGGCGATAAACCTGGACTAGAGACTTGAGTGTTTAGGTAGGCCGTGGCCGACACCCTCGTTGGGCTTCCGCTTCAAGGTTGCCGAGTACATGTCGTGTAAACAGCGGTAAGTGGTGAGAGCGTGTGTGAAGAAGTACACCCCTGCAGGGTTAACATCATCTATTCGAATAGCCGTGTCCGCGGTAATGGACTTCTGGGTTGCCTATAACAGTTCATAGACAAGTGAAAGTGGATACTCTAAAACTCGCAAGATAAGTGTGAGTGCTATGGATGGCCTTCTCATAGGGAGACGGGAGTGGATCCATAGTGGTGTATTGAATGGTGAATATGTGGACTTGTGTGCGCCACCTCAAAAGAGTTGCTAGCAATCGTAGTTCAGGTTAGCCACTGAGTCAAAGCTGGCTTGCTGCAGTTAAACTACACCACCCCCCCTTGTTGATACCGATGCATATGTAGCTAGTTCTGATGTAAGTCTTGCTGAGTACCTTTGTACTCACGTTTGCTTAATTTATGTTTTGCAGAGAGAGAGAGACTTCAGTCTCGCTAGTAGTTCCGCATGGACTTCGACGTTTAGCTTGATACCTCAGCTACGATCTTGTGCCTCGGCAGGATCTGGTAGATAGTCAGGCTTCTTAGCCTTTTCCATTTGTAGATGTCTGTACTCAGACATGTTAAGCTTCTGCTTGTGCCTTGATTTGTATGCTATGATTGTTGGGTCATGAGACCCATGTTTGTAACATCTCGCTCCTCGGAGCCTAATGAATAAATACTTGAGTCGTAGAGTTATGTTGTGATGCCATGTTGTATTTACACATATCGAGCATATTGTGTGTATGATTGAAATGCTTGCTATGTGTGGGATCCGACAATCTAGTTGTTTATCCTTGGCAGCCTCTCTTATGGGGAAATGTAGTCTAGTGCCTCCTTGAGCCATAGTAGTCCGCTACAGCCCGGTTCACCGGAGTCCTGCTAGCCCAGCACTACTACTTAGGACACTTGACTGGCCGGCATGTGTTTCACTTCGTTCCTATGTCTGTCCCTTCGGGGAAATGTCACGCGGTGAAATCCGGAGTCCTGCCTAGCCTGCTACAGCCCGGGTTCCCGGAGTCCTGTTAGCCTAGTGCTACAGCCCGGATTCACACGCTGCTGACCGACATGCTCGATGTGATTCATGTATGCCTGTCCCCATAGGTTAGTGCCGCTTTGGGTTCACGACTAGCCATGTCGGCCCAGGTTCTCTGTCATATGGATGCTAGCGACACTCATATACGTGAGCCAAAAGGCGCAAACGGTCCCGGGCCAGGTAAGGTGGCACCCGTGGGAATACCGTGCGTGAGGCCGCAAGGTGATATGAGGTGTTACATGCTAGATCGATGTGGCTTAGGATCGGGGTCCTGACAGCGTTGGTATCAGAGCCTGACTGCCTGTCGGATTACCAAGCCAAACTGGTCGAAGTCGAGTCTAGAAATGCTTTAGCTATGTAAGGGAATTGTTTGTGGAAGGGAACGTAAGGCTCTTTTTACTCCTTATACCTCATGGCCTTCTGATCTGAGTCATCCTCTTCCTTTCTACGGGGATTAAGAACTAGGCCTTCTCATCTATCTATCAGGATGACGAGTTACTATGATATAGACTTGTAGGATTGATGAATTCAAGCCTTTGTTCAGTTTTTACTACTTCTATGTGTTCTCAGTTGATCTCAGAACATTGATATTGTGATGTTGAGTGGTTATGCCACCATTTTGCAGGATGTCTCAAATCATTTTGAGCATTTACAACTGTTATGCTGTCCGAGTCATCCCAGGTGTCTAAATAGTCTGATGCATTTGCAAATCCCTTCTTTCCGTTCCCAATGTTTCTTCGGGCCAGTTTAACCACACTAATCGGTGAGTTGAGGTACTCCGTTGCCTTGACATATATGTTGGAGCTATTATTATGACCCTAGGTGTCTTAGGGAGTCATCTAGTAATCTAGCAATGCTATGTGTTCCCGGTGTGATGATTCTGGCCACCATTCTCGAAAGCATCCCGTGATGCCATTTAGTAGTAGGTACTCTATTCATGGGTTCTTGAACCCGAGATTCACCCTACTTACCACATGTTGATAGTGTTGCTAGTTCCTTTAGGATATTAGTAACCTTGCCTTAGTCCTTGAGGTCCGTGGTATTTCCTTCTTCCAAATACCATGAACCACTTATGGCAGAAGTTTGTTGGATCAAAAGATCACAACCAGAGTGCTCTTGATAAGTTATCCATTCTGCATTGTGACTCTGCCAGTTCTACCTTTCTGCTTGGGTTATCCAGAAGAAATATGTTGAACTCGTTCGACATACTAATCTATGCATTCACAACTCAGGAAGTTATATGTTCCTTTGAGTTGTCCCCCTTCCGTTATATTCTGATCTCCGTCTATCAATTGATAGTGAGGAGTATGTATGCATTCGTGTTCGTCGATGCCTAGTATTCTTGTGGTTCGTCAAGCCGTTCTATTTCAGAATGACTAGGAGAAACAAACTCCAGTACCTCATCCATGTCTAGGATTGGATCAGAGCAGTTGTATTCCACAGATCAAAATGCCAATCCAACTTTTGCTCTGTTCTACCCTGGAGTATTACCCCCATTATGTCAGGATTGTCATGAGAATTGCACCCTCTCTCATGAATTCTTGACGCAGTGATACTTATTACCATCATTTTTCGTTCCTCGGTCTCGTGTTGTCGCAACCGGAATGCCGGCAAGTGAACCATGATGTGTGAAATCAATACTCCTAGCAACTAGTTGCTAGGTAGCTAATGGACAATAATTTCTTTCTTAGCGTGTTGGTTATTGAATCATCATCCTAAGATTGATCGTGCTACCTAGTCCATTTTCCCTGGTGCACTCTTCGATCAATGAGTTAGGATTGGATCAGTCCCTCGCTCTCTTGATCATATCGTCTTGCTCTGAAAAGCAAGATTGTTCCCGAGCTTAGGAACATATCGGTGGTTCGTGATTTTCTGAATTTTTCCTCGAAAGTATCACTAGGTTGCCCCCTGACTGTTATGTTGAGCTCGTGATCAAGTTGGTTTCTTGTAAACCACCCCTTCTCCAAGAATCTGAGTTGGATACCCTGAGCTAGTTGGTTAAGCTGAACAACAACTTGGAGACTTGGAAGATGAAAGCTTGTTCGGCTCAGTTCATTCCAAAGGGATATCCTTGTGTGTGCGTGTGTTGAAGAAAGATGATATCTCCATTGATTGGTCCTTGTGATTAGTTGTTGGATCTATTGCCTTGTCAAAACTTTGACTTGAGTATGGGCTATCGTCAAGTCAAATCAGAACCAACGATGTTCGTAATGTTGTCTTACTCGTGGTTGATCCCTCGAGCATACACCATTAAATCTTTTGGTCTGACCAATGCTATCACCGTGTTCACATGATGGTGGAAGTCCAGTGATATGGGAATTTCGATGAGATGCTGTTGAGCCCATCAGCAGCATTTTGTCTCCCACGTGATTCATGTTGAACATTACACTAATATTGGAAACTTGGTAAGTATTGCCTTCATGTTCCGCTCATGAGGTATACGTTTGGATGAAAGGAGTGACTTCCTCTAATTCACGTGCATTTGATGAAAGTTGCCGCCGTGAATTCGAGAAAGCTTGTTTTTGCTTCCTTCAGAACCATCCCAAGTCAGTCATGCATATGTGCGAAGTATTCTGTGGTCTAGAGACTTGCAACCTTCATTCTATATGAATCCCTAGCACATCAAGCCACTGATTGATTTGTTCAAGGAGAAGAAGTTTCTTCTTAAGAGCTAGACTTACGCAAGGACTTCAATATCCTCGATGATGGTTCCCCATCTGGACTCAGTAGTGTTTTATTATAAGACTACTATGTGGTCATGCTTGTCTGGGACAGCGTGTTCACAGGTTTGTAGCAAAACCGGCTCATGTTTTGGAGCTTACTACCATAGTCCATTTCCTGAGAATCTCGCAATGACATCTCGTCGATTTGTGTTGCAAACTTTCATTTTCTTTCTAGACTCGATGAGTCTGGAATATCCTAACACCAACCAGATCTGAATCTTGGGTAGATATGATGGTTGGAACGTACTCCAAGAACTATATTGTTGGTCCCTCTGTAACCAGTAATGTGGATGTCGTGGCCAACACACCTAACCGGAAGGCCTATTATTGTAGTATCCTGGTTGAAGAAGTTAGTCACGTCCCCATAAGGATCTCGCAGGATCTGCCTCCATAGTTATTCTTTATGGATTCTTGAGCTCCCGAAGTCCGACCTTTTACTTGATGTTCTAGATATCAAACCATATCTATGAATGGATTACGCTAGCACATCAAGGAGAACATTAGAGGCGGAGTGCTAACTGTCTCTCGATCGATCATCCAAATTCTGATCCCTTGGCCTCGCTAAGGTGAAATCTGAGAAAGTGTTATCTTTCTTTGCATCTGCATCTTCCACCATTATTCATCATGGTAGCATGTTGTGTTGCCAGGATCCTTGACACGGATATTGGCAGAACCTTGATGAATACGGAAATGCTCAAGTTCTCGAGAGCATGTGCAAGCACTAGGATTTATCGTCGACATTAATTGGGATCCGTTCTTAGTTTCTTCGATTATGCCATAACCTTTCAAATAGTGGAATCTCTCTCTACTGTTGGGTTTCTCTCCAGTTACTAGAATCATTCCCAACATTTGCATTTTATTCCCAGCTTGCACCTCAGTAGTTGTTGTTCATGATCATCTTCAAAAGTGGACTTACCATGGGTCTCATCCATTTCCGATGATAAACAAAAATCATCCATTGCGTTGTCTTCAACAAGGTAGTCCTCATCATCCATTCTAGTCCAAGTATGCCATTCTTTCGAACTCCTTCAAAAGATCGATTGTGTTTGCCTTAGACTGGTATAAAAAGTTTCAATGATCTCTGAATCAAAAGTAATTCTTTTTGCCACTTAAGGGAATATTTCTGCGAGTCGCCTTCCTTAAGATGTCTCGCTATGGTATCATGGCAACCCAACCCCTCGCTACGTTGACACCGTTCACCACCCTCCTAGGTGTGGGAATTTCGCTACTTACTTAAACCTTGTCATATGCTCATTTCCATCATTCTTGATGTGTGTATCGTGTCTCATCTCGACAGATGTCGCTATGTCTCGTTCTGTGAGTTGATCGTCGGTTGCTCGATCTTCAAGAAGATCGATTCTTCGAGAGTTTCTTTTCTTCTCGTCATCGCGTGGATGAAGATCTGAAAAGCAAGGATGTCAGAGTCAACGTATGCAACGAATCAACAACCCTAAGAGGTGCAACCTGGATCGTGAAGATTGTGTTGGTCTTGTGCCCCTCTGTCTTCTTACCTCACGTCTTGAATCTCGGGATGACATTCTTGTTTAGTGGGGGTGAGTTATCACAGCCTTAGAGTACCTGAGTGAAATAGTTGCATCTGCATCATGCATCATGTCTAAATTCTGAAAGTTGAATTGAGGTTAGTTAAAACCCTCATAAATCACTTCAAAAATAATCAACATTAAAATCTTTTCAAAGAAGTCCAAGAAAATGTTCCTCTTAGTCTCTGAAAATATTGGCAAGAGGTAAAACTTAAAATAATATTTTTGGAATCTCAGAGATATTTATTTTGGGCCTTTGAATTAAATCAATAACTATTTGCATTGGATATATATTTATTAATTAATTAATATATGTCCAATAATTCTGATCTTTGGTGAAGGGCTTTGGAATAATCCAACTAGTCCCTACAAGAATTATCAGAAGCAACAAAAATGATTTAGTGTCTAAAACTAAATCAAAACAAATTACAGAAAATGCCAAACAGAAAGAATTAGAAAAGAGAGAGAGAGAGAGAAGAGCTCACCTGGCGCTCACCTGTCGGCCCACTACTGTGCTAGGCCCAGCCCACCTGGCAGCCCAGCCACCTGGCCGGCCCACCGAAGGCAGGGGCGTCTTCTTCCTCCTGCCAGAAGGCAGAGGAGAAGACAGCCACGGCGCCGCGGCGTGCCACGCCGGCAGCTGCCTGCCTGGCTGCCCCCTCGTCGCCCTGGACTCCCTCTACGACGCCACGCTACCCCCTGGACCCCCTTGATGCTCTCGCACTCTTCCTCACCCTCGTCCCCTTCTCCGTCTCTCTCTCACGCGCCCGATCGAACGCAGCCGTCGCCGCCGACGAGCTCCCCCACGGCCACAGCCATCTTTGAGCCTCTCCGTTGCGCCCCCGAGCTCTGACTGGTGCCCCTCTTCCTCCTCGCCAAGCCACGCAAGCCTAGGATCACCATGCCGTTGTCTTTGAGCTCGTCACCACCGCTTCTGCTTGCCGAACTTCGCCGGTCGATTCGCCGCCTCCGACGCCTCCCCGAGCACGCTGGCCATCCCTACGTCACCACAGTGAGCCCCGAGTCGTTTCCCCCTTTTCCCCTGGTCGTTTTTGACCTCTAGTCCATAGCCCCATCTTGGCCGAGAACTCCACGCCGCCGGCGATGTCGCCGCCGTGGCCACAGCCAGCGCAGCTCGTGTCCGAGCACACCATCGTGCTCAGCACGATCCCATGAGCCCGCAGACAACCGCAGCGCCCCCTCCCGTACTCTGTAGCGCTATCCCGAGGACGCCCGAGCTGTTGCCGCGGCTGAACCTCGTCGCCGGCCACTTTTCCGGCCACCCCAGCTCCTACCACCACCCCCAATGGATGCGCCTCACTCCCAGGAACCCGTAGGTGCAACCCACGGATCGAATGGTGCCCTATAGGGCATTTCCGAGCCGCCCCGCCGTCTCTGTCGTCGCCGGCGGCTAAACGCCGGCGACCCCTGACCCGTTGACCGGCATGGGTTGACCCCACTGCCCGGTATGACCTCCCCCTCTCTCTCACTGACTTACGGGCCCCGCCTGACTAATTACTCTAGTTAGCGCTAATTAACTAGTTATGTTAGTTACTACAGTCGCTGACCAGTGGGCCCAGGCTAGTTAGTTAGGGCTAACTAACTTAGTTAGTTGACTGGGTCACTGACCAGTGGGTCCCACTGCTCAGGTTTGACCTGGACGACGCCTTTGACCTGCTGACATCACCTTGACGTCATGCTGACGCAGATAATTCAGAAAATTCCAGAAAATGCCCAAAACTTCTAAAAATCATAGAAAATCAACCATAACTCCAAATGAAATAAATTATATATGAAAAATTATCAGAAAAAATCAAGGAATCTGCACGTTTGAACAATGTTTGTCCTCTGTTTTGGACAAAACAATTAAATGGCATTTAACTAATCAAAATTGGTGTTTGAATTTGAATCTTGTATTCAAACCAACTTCATTTAACTTGTTGCTAGTTGCATTAGGCCAATCAACAGCATATTGCCATGTCACATTCATGCATCATATTGTTGCATGGCATTGATTGTGTCCTTCCCTGTTTGCCGGTAACCGTCCCCTCTCAGACGACGATGTTTCTGACGACGTGATCAATGACACTGATGAAGAGATATACTATCTTCAGAAGTGCCAGGCAAGCAAAAACCCCTTGTTCATTCCGATACAATCCCACTCTCTCGCTCCGGCTCTCTTTTACTGCATTAGGACAACAACGATTCAACTGTTACATGTTGCGGTAGTTGAACCCCTTTCCTCTGCATGACCTGTCATTGCCACAGTAAATAGATGAAATCCACTAGCATGAGTAGGAGTTGTTTGAGCCCTGATGTGCCTACTCATTCATGCTTGTTTGTCATGCCTGCTATTGCATAGAGTCGTGTTAGGTCTGGTTCATCGGGGATGAATCGGAGGTGTGTAAACATGTCCTACAGTGTGTGAGCTAAGTGTGTGAACACAATTTGGTAAAGGTAGCGGTGAGAGGCCATGTAGGAGTACATGGTGGGTTATCTCACTGAAACCGTTCTTAGGAACTGAATTCTGTGTTTGTGATCCATGAAACAGTTACTACCACGCATTGGGCCCGAAACCAATGGACCCTCTCGGCTTCTTGATCACCCTTGTCCTCTGTCCAGGAGTTGCAACTAGTTTCTGGTGTTTATAGGATATGTGTTGGCGGCCGTGCGTAGTGCTGACCCTAGGGGTAGGCTATGTTGCGGTAGATACACTGTGGCCGGGCATGCCGGGCGCCCGTTTGGTGTCTCGGAACCCTGTACACATCGTTTGGGGCCGTATGTGGAAACCTCGGCCGGACTCCCTGCGGATGGAACCTGAATAGGCGATAAACCTGGACTAGAGACTTGAGTGTTTAGGTAGGCCATGGCCGACACCCTCGTTGGGCTTCCGCTTCAAGGTTGCCGAGTACATGTCGTGTAAACGGCGGTAAGTGGTGAGAGCGTGTGTGAAGAAGTACACCCCTGTAGGGTTAACATCATCTATTCGAATAGCCGTGTCCGCGGTAATGGACTTCTGGGTTGCCTATAACAGTTCATAGACAAGTGAAAGTGGATACTCTAAAACTCGCAAGATAATGTGAGTGCTATGGATGGCCTTCTCGTAGGGAGACGGGAGTGGATCCATAGTGGTGTATTGAATGGTGAATATGTGGACTCGTGTGCGCCACCTCAAAAGAGTTGCTAGCAATCGTAGTTCAGGTTAGCCACTGAGTCAAAGCTGGCTTGCTGCAGTTAAACTACACCCCCCTTGTTGATACCGATGCATATGTAGCTAGTTCTGATGTAAGTCTTGCTGAGTACCTTTGTACTCACGTTTGCTTAATTTATGTTTTGCAGAGAGAGAGAGAGACTTCAGTCTCGCTAGTAGTTCCGCGTGGACTTGAACGTTTAGCTTGATACCTCAGTTACGATCTTGTGCCTCGGCAGGATCTGGTAGATAGTCAGGCTTCTTAGCCTTTTCCATTTGTAGATGTCTGTACTCAGACATGTTAAGCTTCCGCTTGTGCCTTGATTTGTATGCTATGATTGTTGGGTCATGAGACCCATGTTTGTAACATCTCGCTCCTCGGAGCCTAATGAATAAATACTTGAGTCATAGAGTTATGTTGTGATGCCATGTTGTATTTACACATAGCGAGCATATTGTGTGTATGATTGAAATGCTTGCTATGTGTGGGATCCGACAATCTAGTTGTTTATCCTTGGCAGCCTCTCTTATGGGGAAATGTAGTCTAGTGCCTCCTTGAGCCATAGTAGTCCGCTACAGCCCGGTTCACCAGAGTCCTGCTAGCCCAGCACTACTACTTAGGACACTTGACTGGCCGGCATGTGTTTCAGTTCGTTCCTGTGTCTGTCCCTTCGGGGAAATGTCACGCGGTGACATCCGGAGTCCTGCCTAGCCTGCTACAGCCCGGGTTCCCGGAGTCCTGTTAGCCCAGTGCTACAGCCCGGATTCACATGCTGCTGACCGACATGCTCGATGTGATTCATGTATGCCTGTCCCCATAGGTTAGTGCCGCTTTGGGTTCACGACTAGCCATGTCGGCCCGGGTTCTCTGTCATATGGATGCTAGCGACACTATCATATACGTGAGCCAAAAGGCGCAAACGGTCCCGGGCCAGGTAAGGTGGCACCCGTGGGAATACCGTGCGTGAGGCCGCAAGGTGATATGATGTGTTACATGCTAGATCGATGTGGCTTAGGATCGGGGTCCTGACACTACGGGTCCATAGTTAGTGGCTAGATGGCTTCTTCTCTCTTTTTGTATCTCAACACAATGTTCTCCCCCTCTCTTGTGGAGATCTATTCGATGTAATCTTCTTTTTGCGGTGTGTTTGTTGAGACCGATGAATTGTGGGTTTATGATCCAGTCTATCTATGAATAATATTTGAATCTTCTCTGAATTCTTTTATGTATGACTAGTTATCTTTGCAAGTCTCTTCGAATTATCAGTTTGGTTTGGCCTACTAGATTGGTTGTTCTTGCCATGGGAGAAGTTCTTAGCATTGGGTTCGATCTTGCGGTGTCCTTTCCCAGTGACAAAAGGGGCAACAAGGCACGTATTGTATCGTTGCCATCGAGGATAACAAGATGGTTTTTTATCATATTGCATGAAATTATCCCTCTACAACATGTCATATTGCTTAAGGCGTTACTCTGTTTTTAACTTAATACTCTAGATGCATGTTGGATAGTGGTCGATGAGTGGAGTAATAGTAGTAGATGCAAAATCGTTTCGGTCTACTTGTCTCGGACGTGATGCCTATATACATGATCATACCTAGATATTCTCATAACTATGCTCAATTCTTTCAATTGCTCAACAGTAATTTGTTCACCCACCGTAGAATACTTATGCTCTTGAGAGAACCTACTAGTGAAACCTATGGCCCCCGGGTCTCTTTCTCATCATATCAATCTCCATTACTTTATTATTGCTTTGCTTTTAATTTGCTTTTACTTTTTACTTTGCATCTCTATACCAAAAATACCAAAAATATTATTTATCATCTCTATCAGATCTCACTTTCGTAAGTGACCGTGAAGGGATTGACAACCCCTAAGCACGTTGGTTGCGTTGAGCTATTGTTTTTCTGTAGGTACGAGGGACTCGCGCGTAGCCTCCTACTGGATTGATACCTTGGTTCTCAAAAACTAAGGGAAATACTTACGCTACTTTGCTGCATCATCCTCTCCTCTTCGGGGAAATCCAACGCAGTGCTCAAGAGGTAGCAATACTAATCACTTTGGGTGCTCAGCTTGATTTCAATGGGAACTGCACAAAATGTTCATGAATACGTCAAATCATTCATTTCCACCACAATAAAGGAGGTGCCGATAAGTTCAAGGCGTTGCAACATATAGGGGCAAAATCATACAAGCTACGCGCGAATTTGGTTGATTTTGGTGGAACTGCACAAAAAGAACAACTGGTTTATTCAGCACGAGGTGCCATGTCAATGTCTGAACTGATGGCAAACCCCGCCCATTCCACAATCGTAGGCATTTGATATTTTGGAATGGGACAACCTTGTCAAATTTTGCTCATTGATTTTAGAAAGACATGCGTTTGATATATTCGAATGGGACGCCCTTTGCTGTCAGCAGCGTCCATCAATTTTTTTCTTTATTCTTTAGTTGTGAAGTAAATATTGCCTCTGACATGTGAGTCGCTGAGATGCATAATCATCGATTGTTTTGAATGTTCTCTATGAATTGCCAGGCCCATGTGTTTGATTGCAATGTACAGAAATGCTAAAAAGCTTCTCAAACTCTTTGTGCTCCTTATGTTCCTTTTTACTTTGCACATTGTGAAAGTGCATACTTTTTTGTATAAGATTGGTCAAAGTAGAGATACTTTGACTGCAGACAAAACTTGTGTGCAGACTAGAAAGGACCGGAGGGAGTACATGTGAAACTGCTGCAAATGAGGTGATCACCCTAGGAATAATGCCAGTACGTATTGTTTTGCATGTTCATCCAATGCCAGTGATACAAGAATTCGAACTAATCGAAATAAATTCATTCATACACGGTCGAATTTCATATAAACATGTCGGATTTCATTACATTTCATACATTCTTCAACTAAAAAGGGGTGCGTTGGAGGTATAATTAATTAACCGAAGCTACCCACCTGTGTCCCCCTGAGCCGAACAGAAGCTTCAGTGACTTAACTGCAGGTGCAGTTGCGTAACTGACAAGTGGCATGTTGGGCCCATGTGTCAGTCAGCCAACTGCACCAGCAGTTAAGTAGAAGCAGCCTTCTTCTCCCGTGCAGCTCTCCGACTCCACGTCGCCGCCAAGAAGCTAATCGGCCGTCAATGGTCAATCCGCCTAGCTTGGCTTCAACCGGAGGGTAGCAGCGGTGGCCTCACTTGGACCCGAGCGGCGGTGACCTACCATGTTCTACTCTTCCTCGTTTTCTGTGTGGCGCGGCCTTGTTGGCAGCGGGGCGGGGCCTCGGTGGAGCCGGGGATGTCCTCTGTCTCGATGCCGGTAGGGTGGGGCCTCGGCTGAGCCGGCGATGTCCTCTGCCTCGTTGTTGGCGGGGTGGGGCCTCGGCGGAGCCGGCGGTGTCCTCTGCCTCGTTGTCGGTGCCTCGGGGCCTCGGCGGAGTAGGGCCTCGTCGACACCAGCGTAGCAGGGACTCGTTAGAGCCGGCATTGTCCTCTGCCTCGTCCTCGGTCTCGCCAAACAGCGCCTCGCCCGCTTCATCGCCCTCTTTGCTAGCCTCTTTGTAGGCAGCCGCAACCTCTGCCACCTGCATGCGGTATCGCTAGCGCTCGAGTCGGCCCTTGTGGGCGGAGCAGTATGAGTCGAGCAGCGCCTCCTGCTCCACCCGCTCCGCGCAATCTTCTCCTCCGCCTGCAGGTGCTCCTGGAGGAGATGGTGGTTGTAGGCGGCGTCGGCCTGCGCCTCCCAGAACTGCTCCTCATGCATCTGCCTCACCCTGTCCATATATTGGGCACGGGCCTCGCCGATGGTCATGGTGCAATGCACCGGCGAGGATGGCGCGGAGGAGGGGGTTGGCGCCAGATCATCGACTACCATGTTCTCCATTGGGACGTCGTCGTCCTCCGGCTGCCTGCTGGCCAGCCGGTCGGCAGCAATGGCTGCCATCTCCTTATGGTCCGTCGTCCGCCCGTCCCAAAGAGCGCTAGAGCGTGAGGAAGCCATGGTGGGCAGTAGTGGTGTGGACAGGAGAAAGGGAACGGATGCGGATGACTGCGGCTATGGCCGGCGTATCAGTTTATATAGCAATGGTGGGCGGGCGGAGGGACGGACGTGTGGCGCCGGAGTAGCCACCTCGGCAACCGTGTATCATTAATGTGGGCGGCAGATGGACGGACGGACGGCACTTGTGTCGTTTGAAGGCGGAGCAATCGCCTGCACCGGGAAGCGGGGCGGGCGGCGCTGACTGTTTCGGGCGGAAAGCGCGGGCGGACGAGGAGATGACTTTACTTGGAGAGGATGACAATGGGGTCCACCAGGTCCATAGCCTCACGTACGCAAGTGTCTCCTTCTAATATATATATATATATATATATATATATATATATATATATATATATATATATATATAACTAAAATTTATTTTGCTTCCTCCTGGTTTCCTGACATCACGGTCCCACACCATTGCCAACCTATGTAATAGTCAATAAACGAGAGAATTGCACAAGAAGCGGTCGGCAGCTGGGACCAAGCAGCTCGAGCAATATTTGTGTTTTTGAGGTGTGAGCACTGCAGAGTTTTTCGATGTTTAGCCCAGATATTAATTTTTCTCCTCTGAACAACAACGAAAATATCACTGCAGGTATTAACTGGGCGGGCTGTGGCCCGTCTAGCCCAGGCCAGATATCCAGCCCAAATATTAATTTTTTTCAAGCTGAAAATGGCTAGCCCAGCTATACTTTTTTTAGGAATACCCAGACAAGGTCAAGTTGTTATTCTCCACCCCGCTGGGCTGCAAATCTTTCCTAGGAGGGATGCATTAAGCTTAACAAGATAATGGGCTTTAAGAAATAATAAATGGGATGTAATTATAAAACTGGGTAGTAACTATAAAAAAATGCACCAAACACGTGATTACTTTATAAAATATTATTTTTGGATATTGAAAATTTTAATTTCATTAATTGTTGCGAGCGCAATGTTTCGTTGGATTTTTACGTAATAAAAAATTATATTGAAATTGTATTTAATCTGACTAGAAATTTCGGGATAAAAATATTTCGGATCCCATCAAAATGTGGGAAATTTTATTAAATTCTGTTTTGAATGGTTGGTTGAAATGGGCTGTACTTTTAACAAATTGTAAATGGGCTGTAGTAAATTCCATTAGAATTCAAAAATGGGCTACACATTCTTACAAATCTCAAATGGGCTATAAGTTCTCTGCCACCCACTTCTGGCCATACTAAGTTGACACGTCTCCTAAAAAAACAGAGTTGACGCGTATGCAAGGCTTTGTCAACTTATAGCCAACACACGGTTCTAGCAGCAGTGGCCGTTGGATGTCCATCCCACGGATGTCGTGCTTCTTCTTCAATCTCGGATATTCTAGCTTCACCCGCCCAAAAAATAATTCCTCCCCCTGACATCTGGGGCACACCATTTTGGAAGATGACCTATGGGCCTACTAAGTTGACGTACCAAGGGCTTTGTCAACTTAGTCAATATAAACGATTGTAGCTGCAGTGACCGTACGATGTCCATCCAATGGCCGTCGTGCTTCTTCAACCTCTGGTCTTCTTGCTCCAGCCGCCCAAAGTAGCGCCGGTCATGCCGCCTGCTCCTGCCTCCCGTGGCCGGCTGTGCTGCCACGGAGGCCTCACCGCCCCCTACTACTCCCACCGCTGGCCAGGCCATCCCTCCACTCACCCATTCCTCCTGTTATTCTGCGGCGACGACAACGCAGCCGAACCAGTGAACCCTCGTACTCCTCTCCGCGTGTGCATCCACTGCCGCGTCTTCCCCGGCTTCGCGCGTCCCCTTCTTAGGCCTCGCCGTCGTCCACCTCCCTGGTGCTCTCGGTGCGGCGTGGTCAACATGGTCAAGGAATGACTTCCATCGAACGTGGACTGTACGTGGAGAGGCTGATAGCTGGGTCCACGGCAGCCACAAGGAAGTGCCTCCTTATTACGCGCAAAATAATTATTCCTCCACCTGACAGCGGGGACCCACCGGACGGGCCACCGTATTTCACGAAAAAAATGATTCGCCCCTGACTGCTGGGACCCATGAGCTACATCTTCATACGCAAGGAAGTGCGTCCGAAAAAACGATTCGCCCCCTGAGTACTGATATGTCCATTTTGCATCATGCTTTTATATCAATATTTATTGAATTATGGGCTGTTATTACACATTATGTCACAATACTTATGCCTATTCTCTCTTATTTTACAAGGTTTACATAAAGAGGGAGAATGCCGGCAGCTGGGATTCTGGCTAGAAAAGGAGCAAATATTAGAGACCTATTCTGCACAGCTCCAAAAGTCATGAAACTTCACGGATGATGTTTTCCAAATATATAAAAAACATTGAGCTCAAGAACTTCACCAGGGGTGGTACACCCTGCCCACGAGGGTGGGGGCGCGCCCTACTCCCCTGGGTGCGCCCCCTACCTCGTGGGCCCCCTGGTGGCCCTCCGATGACCATCTTCTGCTATATGGACTCTTTCGATGGGAAAAAAAATCATAAGCTATCTTCTCGGACGAAACTCCGCCGCCACAAGGTGGAACCTTGGCGGAGCCAATCTAGGGTTCTGACGGGGCTATTCTGCCGGAGAAACTTCCCGCCCGGGGAAGGGGGGAATCATCACCATCGTCATCACCAATGCTCCTCTCATCGGGAGAGGGCAATCTCCATCAACATCTTCATCAGCACCATCTCTTCTCAAAACCCTAGTTCATCTCTTGTATCCAATTCTTGTCTCCAAGTCCGGGATTGGTGCTAGTAGGTTGCTAGTAGTGTTAATTACTCCTTGTAGTTGATGTTAGTTTGTTTAATTGGTGGAAGATCATACGTTCAGATCCTATATGCACATTAATACCCCTATGATTATGAACATGTTTATGCTTTGTGAGTAGTTACTTTTGTTCCTGAGGACATGGGAGAAGTCTTGCTATCAGTAGTCATGTGAATTTGGTATTCGTTCGATATTTTGATGAGATGTATGTTGTCACTCCTCTAGTGGTGTTATGTGAACGTCGACTACATGAAACTTCACCATTATTTGGGCCTAGAGGAAGGCATTGGGAAGTAATAAGTAGATGATGGGTTGCTAGAGTGACAGAATCTTAAACCCTAGTTTATGCGTTGCTTCGTAAGGGGCTGAATTGGATCCATATGTTTCATGCTATGGTTAGGTTTACCTTAACTTTTGTTGTATTTGCGGATCCTTGCAATAGAGGTTAATCATAAGTGGGATGCTTCTCCAGGTAAGGGCAGCACCCAAGCACTGGTCCACCCACATACCAAATTATTAAAGTATCGAACGCGAATCATATGAGCGTGATGAAAACTAGCTTGACGATATTCCCATGTGTCCTCGGGAGCGCTTTACATCATATAAGAGTTTGTCCAGGCTTGTCCTTTGCTACAAAAGGATTGGTCCACCTTGCTGCACTTTATTTACTTTTGTTACTTGTTGCTCTTTACAAATTATCCTATCACAAAACTATCTGTTACCACTCATTTCAGTACTTGCAGAGAATACCTTGCTGGAAACCGCTTATCATTTCCTTCTGCTCCTCGTTGGGTTCGACACTCTTACTTATCGAAAGGACTACGATAGATCCCCTATACTTGTGGGTCATCAAGAGTCTTTTCTGGCGCCGTTGCCGGGGAGTGAAGCGCCTTTGGTAGGTGGAATTTGGTAAGGAAAAATTTATATAGTGTGCTGAAATTTACTGTCACTTGTTACTATGGAAAGTAATCCTCTGAGGGGCTTGTTTGGGGTATCTTCACCCCGACCAGTAGAGCAAAGAGTTTCTCCTCAACCTACTGAACGTACTAAAAATGAAAATGCTTGCTTTGAAATTCCTTTGGGTATGGTAGAAAAACTGCTAGCTAATCCTTTTTTAGGAGATGGAACAAAACATCCTGATGAGCATCTAATATATGTGGATGAAGTTTGTGGATTATTTAAGCTTGCAGGTGTACCCGAAGATGTTGTTAAGAAGAAGGTCTTCCCTTTATCTTTGAGGGGAGATGCATCGACATGGTATAGGCTATGTGATGATATGGAGTCTTGTAACTACAAACGATTGATATTGGAATTTCATCAAAAGTTTTATCCTATGCATCTTGTTCATCGTGATCGCAATTATATATATAATTTGTGGCCTCGCGAAGGAGAAAGCATCGCTCAAGCTTGGGGGAGGCTTAAATCAATGTTATATTCATGCCCCAATCATGAGCTCTCAAGAGAAATGATTATTCAAAAAATTTATGCTCGGCTTTCTGGTAACAATCGCACCATGCTTGATACTTCTTGTGCTGGCTCTTTTATGATGAAGACTATTGAATTCAAATGGGATTTATTGGAAAGAATTAAACGCAACTCCGAAGATTGGGACCTCGACAATGGTAAGGAGTTAGTCATGATACCTAGTATTGATTGTGTTAAATATTTTATGGATACCGATATTTTTTGTAAAATGGACTTGACTCTAAGATAGTAGCTTCTTTATATGAATCTTTTGCTGCCTATGTTGATCTCCCCAAGGAGAAGTGTTTTAAATATCATCCTCCCATCGAAGTAAAAGTAGATGCACCTATTAAAGTAGAAGAAAATACTATCACTTATAATGAACCTATTGTTCCTGCTTCTTATGTTGAGAAACCACCTTTCCCTGTTAGGATAAAGGATCATGCTAAAGCTTCAACTGTGGTTCGTAAAAGCAATATTAAAACATATACACCTCCTGAGCAAGTTAAAGTTGAACCTAATATTGCTATTGTTAAAGATCTCTTGTCTGATAATATAGATGGGCATGTTATTTATTTCTGTAATGAAACTGCTAGAATTGCTAAACCCCGTGATACAGATAGACCTAGACCTATGGTAGGCATGCCTATTATTTATGTTAAAATAGGGGATCATTGTTATCATGGCTTATGTGATATGGGTTCTAGTGCTAGTGCAATACCTTATTCTTTATACCAAGAAGTTATGCATGATATTCCACCTGCTGAGATGGAAGATATTGATGTTACAATTAAACTTGCTAATAGAGATACTATTTTCACCAATGGGAATTGTTAGAGATGTTGAAGTCTTGTGTGGGAAAACTAAATATCCTGGTGATTTTCTTGTTCTTTGTTCCCCACAAGATAGTTTTTGTCCCATTATATTTGGTAGACCCTTCTTAAATACTGTTAATGCTACCATATGTTGCAAAAGGGATGTTGTTAATGTCGGTTTAGATGATATGACTCATGAATTTATTTTTTCTAAATTTAGTAGACAACACCATGAAGAAGAACTACCTAGTAAGATTGAAATTATTGGTCTTGCTTCTATTGCCTTACCTCCTGGTGATCCTTTAGAACAATATTTGCTAGACCATGAAAATGATATGTTTATGAATGAAAGATGGCAATTAGATGAAGTATTCTTTAAACAGAAACCTATTCTTAAAAAGAATTTACCTGTTGAAATCCTAGGTGATCCTCCTCCACCCAAGGGTGATCCCGTGTTTGAGTTTAAACCGTTACCTGATACTCTTAAATATGCTTATCTTGATGAAAAAAGATATATCCTGTTATTATAACCTTTCAGAACATGAGGAGGAGAGATTATTGAAAACTCTGAATAGCACCGCGCTGCTATTGGGTATACTCTTGATGATCTTAAGGGCATTAGTCCCACTCTATTTCAACATAAAATTAATTTGGAAGAAGATGCTAAACCAGTTCGTGATCATCAACGCCGTCTGAATCCCAAAATGAAAGAAGTGGTAAGAAATGAGATACTAAAGCTCCTTGAGGCTGGTATAATTTATCCTGTCGCTGATAGTAAGTGGGTAATTCCTGTCCATTGTGTCCCTAAAAAGGGAGGTATTACTGTTGTTCCTAATGATAAAGATGAATTGATCCCTCAAAGAATTATTACTGGTTATAGGATGGTAATTGATTTCCGCAAATGAAATAAGGCTACTGAAAAAGATCATTACCCCTTACCTTTTATCGATCAAATGCTAGAAAGATTATCCAAACATACACATTTTTGCTTTCTAGATGGTTATTCTGGTTTCTCTCAAATACCTGTGTCAGCCAAAGATCAATCAAAGACTACTTTTACATGCCCTTTTGGTACTTTTGCTTATAGACGTATGCCTTTTGGTTTATGTATTGCACCTGCTACCTTTCAAAGATGAATGATGGCTATATTCTCTGACTTTTGTGAAAAGATCTATGAGGTTTTCATGGATGACTTTTCCGTCTATGGATCTTCTTTTGATGATTGCTTGAGCAACCTTGATCGAGTTTTGCAAAGATGTGAAGAAACTAATCTTGTCTTGAATTGGGAAAAGTGCCACTTTATGGTTAATGAAGGTATTGTCTTGGGGCATAAAGTTTCTGAAAGAGGTATTGAAGTTGATAAATCCAAGGTTGATTCTATTGAAAAGATGCCATGTTCCAAGGACATCAAAGGTATAAGAAGTTTTCTCGGTCATGCCGGTTTTTATACGAGGTTCATCAAGGACTTCTCAAAAATCTCTCGGCCTCTGACTAATGTATTATAAAAAGATATACCATTTGTCTTTGATGATGATTGTGTAGAAGCATTTGAAATACTTAAGAAAGCATTGATCTCTGCACCTATTGTTCAGCCGTGTGGTTGGAATTTACCCTTTGAAATTATGTGTGATGCTAGTGATTACGCTATAGGTGCTGTTCTAGGACAAAGAGTTGGTAAGAAACTAAATGTTATCCAATATGCTAGTAAAACTCTAGACAATGCTCAAAGAAATTATGCTACTACTGAAAAGGAATTCTTAGCAGTTGTATTTGCTTGTGATAAGTTTGGGCCTTATATTGTTGATTATAAAGTAACTATTCACACTAATCATGCTGCTATTAAATATCTTATGGAAAAGAAAGATGCTAAACCTAGACTTATTAGATGGGTTCTCTTGCTACAAGAATTTGATTTACATATTGTTGATAGAAAAGGAGCTGAGAACCCCGTTGCAGACAACTTGTCTAGGTTAGAAAATGTGCTTGATGACCCACTACCTATTGATGATAGCTTTCCTGATGAGCAATTAAATGTCATAAATACTTCTCATACTGCTCCATGGTGTGCTGATTATGCTAATTACATTGTTGCTAAGTTTATACCACCTAGTTTCACATACCAGCAAAAGAAAAAGTTCTTTTATGATTTGAGGCATTACTTTTGGGATGACCCACATCTTTATAAGGAAGGAGTAGATGGTGTTATTAGACGTTGTGTGCCTGAGCATGAACAGGAACAGGTCCTATGCAATTGTCACTCCGAAGCTTATGGAGGACACCATGCTGGAGATAGGACTGCACATAAGGTACTGCAATCTGGTTTTTATTGGCCTACTCTCTTCAAGGATGCCCGTAAGTTTGTCTTATCTTGTGATGAATGTCAAAGAATTGGTAATATTAGTAGACGTCAAGAAATGCCTATGAATTATTCACTTGTTATTGAACCATTTGATGTTTGGGGCTTTGACTATATGGGACCTTTTCCTTCCTCTAATGGTTATACACATATTTTAGTTGCCATTGATTACGTTACTAAGTGGGTAGAAGCTATTCCAACTAGTAGTGCTGATCATAACACTTCTATTAAAATGCTTAAAGAAGTTATTTTTCCAAGATTTGGAGTCCCTAGATATTTAATGACTAATGGTGGTTCACATTTTATTCATGGTGCTTTTCGTAAAATGCTTGCTAAATATGATGTTAATCATAGAATTGCATCTCCTTATCACCCCTAGTCTAGTGGTCAAGTAGAATTGAGTAATAGAGAACTCAAATTAATTTTGCAAAAGATTGTTAATAGGTCTAGAAAGAATTGGTCCAAGAAACTTGATGATGCATTATGGGCCTATAGAACTGCCTATAAAAATCCTATGGGTATGTCTCCGTATAAAATGGTCTATGGAAAAGCATGTCACTTACCTCTCGAACTAGAACACAAGGCTTATTGGGCTATTAAATAACTTAATTATGATTTTAAACTTGCCGGTGAGAAGAGGTTATTTGATATTAGCGCACTTGATGAATGGAGAACCCAGGCCTACGAAAATGCCAAGTTGTTTAAAGAAAAAGTTAAAAGGTGGCTTGATAAAAGAATACAAAAGCATGAGTTTAATGTAGGTGATTATGTATTGCTATACAACTCTCGTTTAAGATTTTTTGTAGGAAAACTTCTCTCTAAATGGGAGAGTCCTTACATTATCGAGGAGGTCTACCGTTCTGGTGCCATAAAAATCAAAAACTTCGAAGGCACAAATCCGAAGGTGGTGAACGGTCAAAGAATCAAACACTATATCTCAGGTAATCCCACAAATGTTGAAACCAATGTTATTGAAACCGTAACCCCAGAGGAGTACATAAAGGACACTTTCTGGAACGTTTCAGACACCAAAAAGGAATAGGTATGTGGTACGGTAAGTAAACCGACTCCAAAACAGTTTTTAAGGCAATATTTCTCCGTTTTGGAATATTTAGAAAATAGAAAAATAAGCAGCAGTCCGAAAAGGACATGAGGGCCCCATGAGGGTGGAGGGCGCGCCCTACCCCCCTGGGCGCGCCCCTTACCTCGTGGGCACCTCGTGTGCTCTCCGGACTCTGTTTTCTTACAGGACATGTATTTTGGTCGGTAAAAATTCATTATATAACCTCCCGGGGGTTTTGACTCCCGTATCACGCAAAAATCTCCTATCTTTGTTTCGAGCTGTTTTCTGTCAGGGTTCTCAAGGCCAGGCACTATGTCGTCTCCCTCCTCCTCCAACCATGAGGGTAATGATGCTTGGCTAATGAAGATAGAGCTGAAGAGTGAAGAACCTATGGAGATCAACAAGGATGAAGGGATCAAGAAGGTCATGGAGGACCAAGTTCCAACAACAGAGGACACCCTTCAACTGGATCACAATCTTCTTACCCCAACAGAAATCGAAGCATTCAAGATGATTGAGTTGGCTCGTATACAAAATAAGTATCTCACACGTGAAAATATTTTGTTGAAGGAGCATATCATCGCACTCAAGGGCATTATCCGCAAGCTAGAAGACCTCCTATGCTCGATGTGCGACTATCCATCATCAACAACTCCACCTCCTTCTCCAACAAAGAAGAATTGAGTATATGATATGGGCAATCCACTTGGCAACTGCCAAGCTTGGGGGAGTGCCCCGGTATCGTATCACCATCACTTTTATCTTTACCGTTTTTCTTAGTCCAATCCTTTTGGTAATATCTTGATCTAGTAGAATAAAAGTTCCTAGTATGATCTAGTTGTGAGTTTTGCCTTATTATCCTTCTATGTAATCGAATCCGTGAGCTATATAATAAAGATTAGTGTTGAGTCAAGGGCTGGATTATTTTTGCCATGATCCCAAGTGAATAAAAGAAAAGAGAAAGAAATAAAAAGAAACACAGAGATCATGTGACTCTTATGGAGAGTAATGAGCTCACATAGAAGGAGTATGATGAATAAAAGTTATTGAGGGTTGACAAACATAGTTTTGGTCATCGTTGCAATTAATAGGAAGTAATAAAGAAAGAGAGGCCTTCACATATAAATATACTATCTTGGACATCTTTTATGATTGTGAGCACTCATTAAAATATGACATGCTAAAGAGTTGACATTGGACAAGGAAGACAACGTAATGGGTTATGTTTTCTTACATCTGAGATAAATTATATTGTCTTGGATCCTCCAACATGTTGAGCTTGCCTTTCTCCCTCATGCTAGCCAAATTCATTGCACCAAGTAGAGATACTACTTGTGCTTCCAAATACCCTTAAACCAGTTTTGCCATGAGAGTCCACCATACCTACCTATGGATTGAGTAAGATCCATCAAGTAAGTTGTCATCGGTGCAAGCAATAAAAATTGCTCTCTAAATATGTATGATTGATTGGTGTGGAAGAAATAACCTTTATACGATCATGTGATATGGAAGTAATAAAAGCGACAGACTGCATAATAAAGGTCCATATCACAAGTGGCAATATAAAGCGACGTTCTTTCACATTAGGATTTTGTGCATCCAGCCATAAAAGCGCATGACAACCTCTGCTTCCCTCTGCGAAGGGCCTATCTTTTACTTTTATCTCCTATACTGCAAAAGAGTCAAGGTGATCTTCACCCTTCCTTTTTACATTTTATCCTTTGGGAAGCACAATATGTTGGAAAGATCCTAGTATATATGGCTAATTAGATGTGGGTTTTCATGAACTATTACTGCTGACATTACCCTTGAGGTAAAACATTGGGAGGCAAAAACTATAAGCCCCTATCTTTCTCTGTGTTTGATTAAAACTCCATAAACATAAGTATTGCATGAGTGTTAGCAATTGTGAAAGATTATATGATAGTTGAGTATGTGGACTTGCTTAAAAGCTCTTATACATTGACTCTTTCCTATGTTATGATAAATTGTAATTGCTTCAATGACTGAGATTATAGTTTGTTAGTTTTCAATGAAGTTTACGATTCATACTTGATATTGTGATTGAATTATTACTCTAGCATAAGATATCATCTGACAAGAATTATATAAGTTGCTGCTCTAAGAATGATCATGATGCCCTCATGTCCGTATTTTATTTTTACCGACACCTTCATCTCTAAACATGTGTACATATTTTTCGATTTCGGCTTTTCGCTTGAGGACAAGCGAGGTCTAAGCTTGGGGGAGTTGATACGTCCATTTTGCATCATGCTTTTATATCAATATTTATTGCATTATGGGCTGTTATTACACATTATGTCACAATACTTATGCCTATTCTCTCTTATTTTACAAGGTTTACATAAAGAGGGAAAATGCTGGCAGCTGGGATTCTGGCTGGAAAAGGAGCAAATATTAGAGACCTATTCTGCACAGCTCCAAAAGTCCTGAAACTTCACGGATGATGTTTTCCAAATATATAAAAAACATTGAGCGCAAGAACTTCACCAGGGGGGCCACACCCTGCCCACGAGGGTGGGGGGCGCGCCCCCTACCTCGTGGGCCCCTTGGTGGCCCTCCGATGACCATCTTATGCTATATGGACTCTTTCGATGGGAAAAAATCATAAGCAATCTTCTCGGACGAAACTCCGCCGCCACGAGGAGGAACATTGGCGGAGCCAATCTAGGGTTCTGACGGGGCTGTTCTGCCGGGGAAACTTCCCTCCCGGAGGGGGAAATCATCGCCATTGTCATCACCAACGCTCCTCTCATCGGGAGAGGGCAATCTCCATCAGCACCATCTCATCTCAAAACCCTAGTTCATCTCTTGTATCCAATTCTTGTCTCCATGTCCGGGATTGGTGCTAGTAGGTTGCTAGTAGTGTTAATTACTCCTTGTAGTTGATGCTAGTTGGTTTAATTGGTGGAAGATCATATGTTTAGATCCTATATGCACATTAATACCCCTCTGATTATGAACATGTTTATGCTTTGTGAGTAGTTACTTTTGTTCCCGAGGACATGGGAGAAGTCTTGCTATCAGTAGTCATGTGAATTTGGTATTCGTTCGATATTTTTGATGATATGTATGTTGTCTCTCCTCTAGTGGTGTTATGTGAACATCGACTACATGACACTTCACCATTATTTGGGCCTAGAGGAAGGCATTAGGAAGTAATAAGTAGATGATGGGTTGCTAGAGTGACACAAGCTTAAACCCTAGTTTGTTGCTTCGTAAGGGGCTGAATTGGATCCATATGTTTCATGCTATGGTTAGGTTTACCTTAATACTTTTGTTGTATTTGCGGATGCTTGCAAGAGAGGTTAATCATAAGTGGGATGCTTGTCCAAGTAAGGGCAGCACCCAAGCACCGGTCCACCCACATAGCAAATTATCAAAGTACCGAACGCGAATCATATGAGCATGATGAAAACTAGCTTGACGATATTCCCATGTGTCCTCAGGAGCGCTCTACATCATATAAGGGTTTGTCCAGGCTTGTCCTTTGCTACAAAAGGATTGGGCCACCTTGCTGCACTTTATTTACTTTTGTTACTTGTTGCTCTTTACAAATTATCCTATCACAAAACTATCTGTTACCACTCATTTTAGTACTTGCAGAGAATACCTTGATGGAAACCGCTTATCATTTCCTTCTGCTCCTCGTTGGGTTCGACACTCTTACTTATCGAAAGGACTATGATAGATCCTCTATACTTGTGGGTCATCAAGAGTCTTTTCTGGCGCCGTTGCCGGGGAGTAAAGCGCCTTTGGTAGGTGGAATTTGGTAAGGAAAAATTTATATAGTGTGCTGAAATTTACTGTCACTTGTTACTATGGAAAGTAATCCTCTGAGGGGCGTGTTCGGGGTATCTTCACCCCGACCAGTAGAGCAAAGAGTTGCTCCTCAACCTACTGACCCTACTAAAAATGAAAATGCTTGCTTTGAAATTCCTTTGGGTATGGTAGAAAAACTGCTAGCTAATCCTTTTTTAGGAGATGGAACAAAACATCCTGATGAGCATCTAATATATGTGGATGAAGTTTGTGGATTATTTAAGCTTGCAGGTGTACCCGGAGATGTTGTTAAGAAGAAGGTCTTCCCTTTATGTTTGAGGGGAGATGCATCGACATGGTATAGGCTATGTGATGATATGGAGTCTTGGAACTACAAACGATTGAAATTGGAATTTCATCAAAAGTTTTATCCTATGCATCTTGTTCATCGTGATCGCAATTATATATATAATTTTTGGCCTCGCGAAGGAGAAAGCATCGCTCAAGCTTGGGGGAGGCTTAAATCAATGTTATATTCATGCCCCAATCATGAGCTCTCAAGAGAAATGATTATTCAAAATTTTTATGCTCGGCTTTCTGGTAACAATCGCACCATGCTTGATACTTCTTGTGCTGGATCTTTTATGATGAAGACTATTGAATCCAAATGGGATTTATTGGAAAGAATTAAATGCAACTCCGAATATTGGGACCTCGACAATGGTAAGGAGTTAGGTATGACACCTAGTTTTGATTGTGTTAAATCTTTTATGGATACCGATATTTTTCGTAAATTTAGCACTAAATATGGACTTGACTCTGAGATAGTAGCTTCTTTCTGTGAATCTTTTGCTGCCTATGTTGATCTCCCCAAGGAGAAGTGGTTTAAATATCATCCTCCCATAGAAGTAAAAGTAGATGCACCTATTAAAGTAGAAGAAAATACTATTACTTATAATGATCCTATTGTTCCTGCTTCTTATGTTGAGAAACCACCTTTCCCTATTAAAATAAAGGATCATGCTAAAGCTTTAACTGTGGTTTGTAAAAGCAATATTAAAACATATACACCTCCTGAGCAAGTTAAAGTTGAACCTAATATTGCTATTGTTAAAGATCTCTTGTCTGATAATATAGATGGCCATGTTATTTATTTCTGTAATGAAACTGCCAGAATTGCTAAACCCCGTGATACAGATAAACCTAGACCCGTGGTAGGCATACCTGTTATTTCTGTTAAAATAGGAGATCATTGTTATCATGGCTTATGTGATATGGGTTCTAGTGCTAGTGCAATACCTTATTCTTTATACCAAGAAGTTATGCATGATATTGCACCTGCTGAGATGGAAGATATTGATGTTACAATTAAACCTGCTAATAGAGATACTATTTCACTAATGGGAATTGTTAGAGATGTTGAAGTCTTGTGTGGGAAAACTAAATATCCTGCTGATTTTCTTGTTCTTGGTTCCCCACAAGATAGTTTTTGTCCCATTATATTTGGTAGACCCTTCTTAAATACTGTTAATGCTACCATAATTGCAAAAGGGATGTTGTTACTGTCGGTTTAGATGATATGACTCATGAATTTAATTTTTCTAAATTTAGTAGACAACACCGTGAAGAATAACTACCTAGTAAGGATGAAATTATTGGTCTTTCTTCTATTGCCGTACCTCCTGGTGATCCTTTAGAACAATATTTGCTAGACCATGAAAATGATATGTTTATGAATGAAAGAAGGCAATTAGATGAAGTATTCTTTAAACAGGAACCTATTCTTAAAAACAATTTACCTGTTGAAATCCTAGGTGATCCTCCTCCACCCAAGGGTGATCCGGTGTTTGAGCTTAAACCGTTATCTGATACTCTTAAATATGCTTATCTTGATGAGAAAAAGATATATCCTGTTATTATCAGTGCTAACCTTTTAGAACATGAGGAGGAGAGATTATTGTTAACTCTGAAGAAGCACCGCGCTGCTATTGGGTATACTCTTGATGATCTTAAGGGCATTAGTCCCACTCTATGTCAACATAAAATTAATTTGGAAGAAGATGCTAAACCAGTTCGTGATCATCAATGTCGGAGTAATGGGCCACGGGTAGGCCAACCCGAGTCCCATAACCTTTCAAGACATCAGGGCAGGCTGCGCCCCTCAAGACTCCGGAATGAAGAGCCGCCTCCTGAGGAGTCGACGGTTGGGCGGCCGACTGCCCGCTCACGGCCGAGTCCCAGGGACGACTTCCAGAGAAGCCGATTTTGGGGAGCCGGCCGGTGACTCCAACAAATCATGACCTCATAGAAGGGGACGGGGCGGGGGAGTGGCTACAGTGAAGCCCGCTCCCCGTCCCTGACCAACGGTAGGCATGGCCACAGCACGCTGTACTCAGGAAGATCTCCGTGCTGCGTGGCACTGTTGCCCGGCCGGCCCTGACATCAGCACCATAGTACCATGTCCTGTGCCCACGACGGCTTGTCTGTACGGCCTGGAAGCAGCAGGGCCCGCCAGCCAGCGAGACCTCGGGAGACGGCGGGAGAACCGCCAGTCGGACCCATCGGGAGTCGGCCCAGGGGAGTCGGCCGAGCCCTCCCCCAGGGCCCATGCGCCATTAATCAAGATGAGATGGGGAGTGGCCACAGTGATCGCCCGCCAGGCGGCGGGGCTGTTGCCACGACCCCATGATCAAGCCTGCATCATCAGAATCACGACTACAGTAATCAGCGGCCGGTAAGACCCGCCCGCGGCCGACGTGGCCTGTCGGCTCCGTACCAGACCAGTCGGCGAGGCCCACCAGTCGGCGGGCCCCAGCAGTCGGCGGAGAAGTCGGAGGTCGGAGGCACTGACGGCTAGGCCCACGCCCAGTCTAATTACCATTGTACCCCTGGGGGGTAGGCCTATATAAACCCCCCAGGGCACCCATGCAAAGGGTTGGATCCCAGTAGTTCTAGACCAGACCACATAAAAGGAGAGAGCTAGCCTTGCCCTCTTCTACCACCAAAACAGCTCAAGGAGCAACCGTGTAAGCACTTGGCCATAGTGATCATGCGGAGAGCCCGCAGAGCAGCAGTAGGGGTGTTATCTCCTCGGAGAGCCCTGAAGCTGGGTAAGATTCGCCGGCGTGCATGTCTTCGCCTCATTCCGGCGACAACAGCAGGGCGACAACAAGCACAAGGCCTCGCAGCCGGCTTCCGGCAGCCGGCAGGTCGGGACCGTTAAAGCCCAGCAGCAAGAAGAGCAGCCTCCGCCCAAGCGACAGAAAGGCGGCAAGCCGAACTGGTTGCCGGCCTTCTCCTATGAGCAGACCTTGGATGGACCTTGCAAGTTCCACAGCGGTGCGAAGTCGTCGAATCACACCACCCGGAAGTGCCACTGGCTCACCAGGATCGCCAAGGGAGATGGCCTCCTGCCACCCTAGCCTGCTGGGCAGCCGCCTCCACCTCCACCCCAGCAGCCGGCAGTCAGGCCTGTCAGCGCAGTACAAGACGAATACCCTGAAGAGCATGGAGCCTATGTGGTGTTCACCAGTGTGGCTGATGATCGACGCAGCAGGCGGCTGCAGCGACAAGAGGTGAACGCAGTAGCCTCAGAGACGCCAGAGTTCATGCACTGGTCTAAGAAGCCCATCAGCTGGAGCAGGGCTGACCACCCAGAAGTGATGCCGAGTCCGGGCTCCTACGCCTTGGTCCTGGACGCCACCTTTGCCACGGACAAACGGGCCGCGCGTTTCTTGTGAGTTCTGATAGATGGGGGCAGCAGCATCAGTATCCTGTACAAGGACACCATGGAGAAGTTAGGAATCAAGCAAAGACAGCTTCAGAACAGCCGGACTGTGTTCCACGACATTGTTCCTGGGCTTTCCTGCTCACCAATCGGCAAGATCCTGATTGACGTCCTCTTTGGGGACAAAGATCACTTCCGAAGAGAGCCTGTTTGGTTTGAGGTGGTGGACCTTGAGAGCCCATACCATGCGCTGCTTGGCCGACCCGCCTTGGCCAAGTTCATGGTGGTCCCCCACTATGCCTACCTCAAGATGAAGATGCCCAGTTCCAGGGGAATTCTGACTATGGCAGGCGACTACCGGAAGTCGTCTGCTTGCGCAGCTGAGAGCAGTCGGCTGGCCGAGTCCCTGGTAATCCGGCAGAGAAGCGGCTCCTTGAACGAGTTGTGGCGATGGCCGGCAAGCAGCCGGAGATATCGCCTGACCCAAAGGAGTCGGAAGCCGAAGGTTCGTTCAAGCCGGCCAAAGAGACAAAGAAGATACCATTGGATCCGGAGCACCCAGAGAGGTATGCCGTCGTAGGTGCAAACCTCGACAGCAAATAGGAAGGCGAGCTCGTCGATTTCCTCCGTGAGAATCGGGACATCTTCGCATGGTCTCCCAAAGACATGCCAGGTGTACCGACGGATTTCGCCGAGCACAAGTTACATGTCCGCTCTGATGCAAAGCCTGTCAGGCAGCCCCTGCGCCGCTTATCAGAAGAGAAGAGTCGTCGGAGAAGAGATAGCCCGACTCCTAGCAGCCGGCTTCATTATGGAAGTTTTCTTTCTGGAGTGGCTGGCAAATCCGGTCCTGGTGCTAAAGAAGAACAAGCAGTGGCGAATGTGTATTGACTACACGAGCCTCAACAAGGCCTGCCCCAAGGACCCATTCGCTCTACCAAGGATCGATCAGGTGATAGACTCCACAGCCGGATGCGAGCTGTTGAGTTTCTTGGATGCATACTCAGGGTATCACTAGATCAAGCTGAACCCGGCTGACAGATTGAAGACCGCCTTCATCACGCCGTTCGGAGCATTCTGCTACCTCACCATGACGTTCGGCTTAAGGAATGCCGGCGCCACCTTTCAGCGTTGCATGCAGAAGTGCCTCCTCAAGCAGCTCGGCAGGAACGCCCATGTTTACGGACGACGTGGTGGTGAAGACGGAAAAGCATGGGACGCTGCTGGAAGACCTCAAGGAGACCTTTGAGAACCTGCGCCAGTTCCAGATCAAGCTCAACCCCGAGAAGTGTGCCTTCGGAGTACCAGCCGGCCAGCTACTAGGCTTCCTGGTCTCTGAACGCGGCATAGAATGCAACCCAGTAAAAATCAAGGCCATCGAGAGAATGGAGGTACCCAGCCGACTGCTGGATGTGCAGAAGTTCACCGGCTGCTTCGCGTCCATCAGCCGATTCATCAGTCGGCTGGGCGAGAAAGCTCTCCCCTTATACCAACTCATGAAGAAGACCACTTTTTTCGAGTGGAACCATAAGGCGGACGAAGCTTTCCACCAGTTGAAGAAGACGTTGACTACTCCGCCTGTCCTGGCGGCTCCGACTCCCAAGGAACCTATGCTCCTGTACATCGCCGCCACCAGCCGAGTAGTCAGCACAGTCATTGTAGTGGAGCGCAAGGAGGAAGGCAAGGCGCTGCCTGTCCAGAGACTAGTATATTACCTGAGCGAGGTACTATCGACCTCCAAGCAGAACTACCGCCACTACCAGAAGATGTGCTATGGCGTGCACTTTGCTGCCAAGAAATTGAAGCCTTACTTTCAAGAGCATCCAATCATAGCGGTCTGCACGGCTCCACTTGCCGAGATCATCGATAGCCGACATGCCTCTGGTCGAGTGGCCAAGTGGGCCATAGAGCTGGCTCCTTACACCATCTACTACCAGCCCTGCCCCGCTATCAAATCACAAGCACTGGCCGACTTCCTCGTCGATTGGGCCGAGACCCAGTACCTGCCTCCAGCACCTGACTCCACCCATTGGCGGATGCACTTCGATGGCTCCAAGATGCGCACCGGCTTGGGAGCCGGCGTCGTCCTCACCTCTCCTAAAGGCGACAAGCTCAAATATGCACTGCAAATCCATTTTTCCGCCTCCAACAATGTTGCCGAGTACGAGGCGCTCATTCACGGGCTCCGGCTTGCCAAAGAACTTCGCATCTGCCAGATCTTGTGTTACGGCGACTCGGACTTAGTGGTCCAGCAGTCATCTGGCGACTGGGACGTGAAAGACGCAAACATGGCGAGCTACCGTTTCCTCGTGCAGCAACGCAGCGGGTATTTCGAAGGGTGCGAGTTCCTCCATTTTCCAAGAAACGACAACAACCAAGCAGACGCCTTGGCACGAATTGACGCTACCCGCCAAGCAATACCCTCTGGCGTCGCCCTTTAGCGCCTCCTCAAGCCGGCTGTCAAGCCTTCACCAGAATCAGACTCCATTTTTGTGCCGGATCCTCCCGAAGACGGCGGATCCGACTCCAGAGCTCCGGCAGTCGGAACGGGGACTTTGGTGGATGACTCCAAAGCCGCCACGGTCGAGCCCGGCCTGGGGACTGCGGTGGCAGACTCAAAGATTCCAGAACTCGGCCCTAGGACCGCGCCAGTCAGCCTGGGGACTTCATCAACCCAGCAAGCGGCTGTTGACTCCAACCCGCCGCCTCCCAGTCCAGCCGCCCTCGTCCAAGTCGCAGTTTTGGTAATCGAAGAAATAGCAGCACCCTCATGGGCCCAGCCCATCCTCAAGTTCCTGGTGAACAAAGAGCTACCAACTGATGAGACCTCAGCTCGGAAAGTACAACGCCGGGCAGCAGCCTATACCATAATCAACAGAGAGCTGGTCAGGCGCATCGTCACTGGTGTCTACCAGCACGGCGTAGAGCCAGAGCAAGGCCAGGCGATTCTCAAAGACATCCATCAAGGTGAATGCGGCCACCATGCGGCTTCAAGAGCACTCGTCGCCAAAACCTTTCGGCACGGTTTCTTCTGCCGACTACCTTGGAAGAGGCCAAAGAGTTGGTCCAAAAATGCAAAGGGTGCCAGAAGTTCAGCTCCAAGCCGCACCAGTCGACTTCTGTGCTCAAGACCATCCCCATTGCTTGCCCTTTCGCAGTTTGGGGTCTAGACATGGTGGGACCATTCAAGATAGCACGAGGTGGTTTAACTCACCTACTTGTCACAGTGGACAAGTTCACCAAGTGGGTGGAAGTGAAGACAATTAAGAAACTGAACGGTCCGACTGCCTTGACCTTCATCACCGATATCACAATTCGGTACGGCATACCACACAACATCATCACCGACAACGGCACAAATTTTGCCAAAGGCGCCTTGGCCCGTTTCTGCGCAACACAAGGCATCCGACTGGACCTAGCGTCCGTCGCCCATCCGCAGTCAAACGGCCAAGTGGAGCGAGCAAACGGCCTCATCCTGTCCGGCATCAAGCCTCGGTTGATCAAGCCTCTAGAGTGCTCGGCTGGCTGTTGGCTCGACGAGCTGCCAGCCGTCCTCTGGAGTCTGCGCACGACTCCAAACAAGTCAACCGGCTTCACGCCCTTCTTCCTCGTCTATGGCGCCGAAGCCGTCATCCCAACAGACATAGAGTTTGACTCCCCACGAGTCACCATGTACACCAAGTAGGAAGCAGAAGAAGCACGACAAGACGACGTCGATCTGCTGGAAGAAGGCCGGCTGTTGGCACTCAGCCGGTCCAGCATCAACCAGCAGAGCCTGCGCCGATACCACAACAGGAAGGTCAGGCCAAGATCTTTCCAAGAAGGCGACCTTGTGCTCCGGCTGATCCAGCGAACAGCCGGCCAACACAAGCTGTCGACGCCTTGGGAGCCCTTTCATCATCAGCAAAGTACTGGGCAACGATTCCTACTACCTGATCGACGCTCAGAAGCCTCGAGCACACAAGAGGGATGACTCTGGCAAGGAGACAGAGCGGCCATGGAATGCAAATCTCCTCCGAAGATTTTACAGTTGATGCAGTATGTACCACGCTACCTTTTGTGTTTAAGTATCAAGACTTCGGGCCCCCCGAGACGAGCTCGGGGACTGCCCTCTTTTGTCTGTATGATAAAAATTATGCCTACAAGTATGTCACTCTTTGTCATGCCGCTTGGCACCGGGCTCGACAAGTCGGCCCGGGGACTTGCCGCCTTGCACTATGAAATGCTTCCTGCAATCGGACAAGTAGTGTGTAAACGCCTAAGCCGTCTCCTGTCAGAAGCCGCAGCTCGCAGAGCGACTGTATGGTGGGCAGCAGTAAGGTAGAATGGGCATTCGCATGCAAAAATGGCTAAGGACTCAAAGCATAAATCATAGCTCAAGACGGCTTCCAGCCTTTCTCACAAACCGACTCTCGGATAGTCGGATTACCGTCTTCTATCCAACTTGCTCAAACAATCTCGAAAATGGCTAAGTACTTGCTTTCCCAAAGTAGCCTGGCACTTGACCCAGCGACAGTCCGCAGAGCGGCTGCCCGATTGGCAAGGCAGGCAACTAAGAGAAAGCGGCAAAGGAAAACAGCCAAAAGAACAATGAGCAAGAAAAGATATATATATATATATATATATATGTATATATATATATATATATATATATATATATATATATATATATATATATATATATATATATATATTTACATAACATAGGCCCTTGGCTGAATTGTCGAGTAGAGGTCCAAAATACACCCCGCGGGTGGAATTGTGCGAATTAACAAGTTCTTCAAAGACTACTGAAGCAGATAAAATAAAAGACACAATGGCAGCTCAGGAGGCAGCAGACGGAGTCGGAGGGTCGGAGGAGGCGCCAGCGTTAGGCGTCGGGGCGGCCGGCTGGCTAGACTCGACTTGATCGCCTCCGACAGCAGTCGGGTCGGTCGCACGCGGCTCGTTGCTGGAGGCGTGGTCGGGCTGAGGCTGGCCGTCTGCTCCGCCTTCTGGTGCCTCCGCCTCGCCCCCATCCTCCACCTCATCCTCCTCCTCGACGCTGGAGCCAACCACCTCCGCCGAGTCTTCGCCGTAGTCTGGGTTCATCCCAAACCACTCTGGCGGTACCTCCTCGCCGTCTTCAGACCGCTCGGGGACGAAGATGCTGGTATCGGTGTACTCGGCGATCGCCGCAACATGTTTGACGAGGGCATCTTCCGCAGCCGCCAGCTCCGGCTGGGCCTCCGACCGAAGCTTGGCCAACCGGTCCAGATCCAGCCTCGGGTACCACGCCTTGACGAACTCCAAGGCCCGGTGCGCTCCATCCCGGGCCGAAGAGCCCTTCCAGGCCTCAAGACGACCAGCCGCGACCTCCAGCCAGTTGGCCGTCAGGCTGGGGTCGCGGAGCCTGCATATCTGGTCAAAGGGCGGCAATCACTTGGGCACCGACGCGCTGAAGCCGGCGCAACATCCGTTGAGCCGGCCGGAGGCGAGCCTCGATGCTCAGGATGTGCTCATCAAGAGTTTGGGGGGCATCGGCGGCGATCTCTGCGCCCTCCGCCCTCCGACTTTCACGATCGGCCTCGATGGCTTGGATGGCGGCCTGCGACTGCCCAGGGAAGAAGTCTGCAAAGACACGAAAAAACGAAGAAGCTAGTCAAAAACCAGGAGTCGGCACGATTTAAATCGGCAGCTCGAGGAAAGAAAATAAAGAGACTCACCATCAATGATGTCTTCAATCTCGTGGAAGCCGGAGGACAGCAGCGCCTCCTTGTCAGACCAGGAGGAGCGCTCACTCGCGAACTCAGCCAAGAGGGCGGTTTCCACCTCCTCCGCCTCCTTCTGCGACTTCACAAGCAACCCCTTCTGCTCTGCCAACTGAGTGGCCAGTAGATCGCGCTCTGTGGCGAGCCTGCTGCACTCCTCCCCTTTGGCGCACGGGGCGGAGTTGGCTTCGCTCAGCTACTGTTGAAGAGCAGCGTTGGCTCCTGAAGGAAAGGAAGAAAGACAACCGTCGTCAATAAAGAAGGTCGCCAGGAAGATCCGGCCCGACTGCTCAGCAGTCAGCCCGAATCTCGGGGACTACAGCCCGCGGGTGTGCTAGCACGCCCCCGCAGAGAAGAAAACGAGGGACTTACTCCGACTCTCCGCCAAGTCGGCGGCCCGCTTGCCCAGCTCTTCAACGTTACGGTTGAAGGCAGTGACACGGAGGTTGTGGTAATCCTGCGACAAGCATTTCAGACAAAGTCAGTATCCAGAAGTTCATCAATTGGAGTTCCGGGCCGCCTGCTCAGCAGCCGGCCCGAAACTCGGGGACTACACCCAGTGGGTGCGCTGGCGCGCCCCCACAGAGAGGAACAAGAAAACAAAGACCAAAGAAAAAACAACATACCCGGACGGCTGTCCGCGGTGCTAGGAACGCCTTGGTGCAACTCTGGAGAGCGTCGCCCTCAGCACGGAGCTTCGCTTGGACGTCCAGGAGCGCCCGGTTCAGCGGCCCTGTGCCGCCTCCTCGCACCCACCCAACAGGTGCGGCGCTCGTCGCTTCAGCGTCTGGGGCCGCCAAGCTGGCGGTGTCGGCTTCCAGGGGCAGGGTGCCGAAGTCGCCTTCTCCAGACGACGACACGTTGGCGAGCCGACTTGGAGGAGTAGCCTCGCCACGGCCTCTTCTTCGATCGGCGGCATCGGAGGGTCCGCTGGCTGCTCGCCATGCGCGCCTTCAGATGGAGGCGGAGGCGGCGGCGGAACGTTCATTTCTGGAGCAGAGGGGTCGCCGCCTTCCCTCTCCGCGACGAGGTTCTCCCTGCCGGCTTCTCCAGTTGGCCCCGTGAGCTCCGGAGGCGGCGGCGCAGAGTTCAACGGAGTAACGAGCAAGGCCGACTGGCGGCGTGCGGCTTCTTCAGCCTGCTGCTTCGCCGCGGCGGTGGCTTCGGCCTCCGCTAGTTTTTTCTTAGCGGAGTCCTCCGCCCTGTTGGCCTCCGCCTTCTCTAGGCGGAGGGCCTCTTCTTCATTGCGCTTCTCCTGGGCATTCCGCTCCGTCGCCTCCCGGAGGTCAGCAGCGGGGTCAATCCACCGAGTGGTGGCGGACGTCTCCGCTGACCCCATGACGGAGGCGGCGGCGACCCGCTCAAGAGAGAGGGGAGCCCTGAAGAAAGAGGGGCAAGCAGAGACTCAGACAAACCACAAAGAAAGAATCAAACTTTGAAGACAGAATACTTACGTGAAGACCAACGGCGCCTTCTTCACTTCCTTACGGAAGCGGATGGCCTTCGCGGCTGCCTCGTCCCGCCGGGTCGCCGCAGCCGAGCCCTTGGGCTTCTTCGGCCGACTGCCGAACAAGGTCGACACGGCCCTGTGCTTCTTCCCACCGCCTGGAGCGCCCGGCGCGGCAGAAGAGCTCGCGCCAGGCTGGCTGGCTCCTGGCCGATGGCGAGGGGCGACTTCTCCCTTGGCGTTGTCTTCAGGCCAGTCGGCGAAGGTAGCCGAAGGCCTGAAGTCACCCGTTGTCCCTCCGCCTCCCTCGGCGTCGTCTTCCAGAGCCGCCGCCCCTAGACCGGGGTCATCGACGTCGCTCTCCACCCGGTCGGCAATAAACTCACGGGCTGGCCCCGAGGTGTCGGCTGGTGGGTGAAGAAGGGGATTCTAACCAAAGCCGACTGGTTAGAACAAAACTCAGCAAGAAAAGACAATCTAAAGAAAAGAAAGGCGACTCACCATGGGCGGGGGGTCGGCGCGGGAGTACGGCACCTTGCCAAATCGCCAGTCCTTCGGGAGCCTGCTGTCCGAAAGGTAGTTCACCATGAGGGCCACCTCTTCGTGTGGCATGTCCTTGGTGCACATCCGACTCGGGTCACGGCGCCCGCTCATCTGGCATATCATGTGAGGGCGGCCTTGGAGTGGAAGAACTCGGCGCGACACGAAGGCGGCCAGCAGGTCCGAACCAGTCAGACCCTCCGACTGCGTCAGCACTCTGAGTCGCGTGATGGCGCCGGCTCCCGCAGGCATCAGCGACCTGGCCCGGTACGACCAATTGGGCAGTCTGCCAGCCGGCGGGCCGGCTTCTAAAGCCGGCAGATTGACCCAGTCGCCCCTCGTGGCGATGTTCCTGACGTAGAAGTAGGACCTCTGCCACATCTTCACCGACTTTATCAGCGAGATGGAGGGGATGGGGTTGTCGGTTCCTGACCTTCGCACGGCGATGAAGGCGCCGCATTGAGCCGGCACGCCCGCGGCCTGGGTGTCGAGCTTGGAGAAGAAGAACTCCCCCCAGAGCTCGAGGGTGGGGAGGACTCCGAGGAAGCCTTCGCACAAGGCCACGAAGGCGGACAGCAGCACCATGGTGTTGGGGGTGAGGTGGTGCGGCTGGAGTCCGTAGAACTCCATGAAAGACCGGAAGAAGCTGCTCGCCGGCAGCCCCAGCCCGCGCAGGCAGTGCGATCGGAAGATGACCCGCTCGCCATCCTGCGGGGCGGGGGAAATCTCCCCCTCCGGCGCAAGACGCACCTGCACGCGATCCTCGCCGGGAAGCCGACGGGTCCGACGGAGGAACTCGATGTGGTCTTCATGGACTTCGGAACCGTCCCAGGTGCCGGAGCGCACTAGGGGAGGCGCGGCTGCGGAGGACGAACTCATCGCGAGCTGTCGCCGCGGTGTTCTCCGGAGCTTGAGCGTGCGGCGGAGCGAAGAAGAGAGGAGCTTGAGCGTGCGGGAGAGCGAGGAGAGCAAGGAAGAAGAGAACGAGGGGTAGTGGGAAGGAGAGGCGCGCGTGCCCCCCTCTTCCCCCTACTTATAGCCCCGTGGGCTGCGAAGCCGAGGGGGCGGGCGTGGGGATTTACTGTGCCCACAACCCCATGACCCCCACGATCCCTGTAAAGTTACTCCGCGCAGTAACTCCACAGGAATCCCAACCGTCCACCGGGGCCACAGCGGATCCGCTCGGGCACCGATGCGCGGTAGTGGCGGGCCCCGCCTATGGGCCTATCCCGTCGCGCGCGTAAGCTGATAGGATGGCCTGGCCACGTGCCCTCGCGTGATAGGTCAAGAATGGGCGGCGGCCTGGAGGCTTAGCTAGCACGCCACTTGAAATCCCGCCGCGACGTTCGAAATGCTGGGCAAGTCGGAATTGAGTGAAGTCCGAGTTGAGCAAGTTCGACTCCATCTAGACGGCCCGGCAGAAGTCAATCAAGACCATGTGTCGAGCACCCGGAGAGAGAAGCTGCTGAGGCTTCTCGGCCGATCGTCCGTGGCGCCTCACTAGCTTCGTGATCATCAATGTCGGAGTAATGGGCCACGGGTAGGCCAACCCGAGTCCCATAACCTTTCAAGACATCGGGGCAGGCTGCGCCCCTCAAGACTCCAGAACGAAGAGCCACCTCCTGAGGAGTCGACGGCTGGGCGGCCGACTGCTCGCTCACAGCCGAGTCCCAGGGACGACTTCCAAAGAAGCCGGCTTTGGGGAGCCGGCCGGCGACTCCAACAAATCATGACCTCATCGAAGGGGACAGGGCGGGGGAGTGGCTACAGTGAAGCCCGCTCCCCGCCCCTGACCAAGGGCAGGCATGGCCATAGCACGCCGTACTCAGGAAGATCTCCGTGTGGCGTGGCACTGTTGCCCGGCCAGCCCTGACATCAGCACCACAGTACCGAGTCTTGTGCCCACGACGGCTTGTCTGTACGGCCTGGAAGAAGCAGGGCCCGCCAGCCAGCGAGACCTCGGGAGACAGTCGGACCCGTCGAGAGTCGGCCCGGGGGAGTCGGCCGAGCCCTTCCCCAGGGCCCACGCGCCATTAATCAAGATGAGATGGGGAGTGGCCACAGTGATCGCCCGCCAGGCGGCGGGGCTGTTGCCACGACCCCATGACCAAGCCCGCGTCATCAGAAGCACGACTACAATAATCAGCGGCCGGCAAGAGCCGCCCGCGGCGGACGCGGCCTGTCGGCTCTGTACCAGACCAGTCGGCGGGGCCCACCAGTCGGCGGGCCCCAGCAGTCGGTGGAGAAGTCGGAGGTCGGAGGCACTAATGGCTGGGCCCGCGCCCAGTCTAATTACCATTGTACCCCTGGGGAGTAGGCCTATATAAACCCCCAGGGCACCCATGCAAAGGGTTGGATCCCAGTAGTTCTAGACCAGACTAGATAAAAGGAGAGAGCTAGCCTTGCCCTCTTCTACCACCAAAACATCTCAAGGAGCAACCGTGTAAGCACTTGGCCATAGTGATCATGCGGAGACCCCGCAGAGCAGCAGTAGGGGTGTTATCTCCTCGGAGAGCCCTGAAGCTGGGTAAGATTCGCCGGCGTGCATGTCTTCGCCTCATCACGTTTCCAGGCACGGCGACGTTCTACTCGCCCATCCATGATAAGCCATCCGTTGGCATATGTCGCACCAAACCCCCGACAATCAACGGCGTCTGAATCCCAAAATGAAAGAAGTGGTAAGAAAGGAGATACTAAAGCTCCTTGAGGCAGGTATAATTTATCCCGTCGCTAATAGTAAGTGGGTAAGTCCTGTACATACTGGTCGATGTAGAGGCGCGCACGTGTCGTAGTAGAGGCGCGCACGTAGCATGTACACGTATGTACAACGGCCAGGGTGCAAGAAAGAAAATACGGCCACGTATGTGTACATACGGGCAGGGTCTCAAACGCCTACTCGCGCATACGTACGACCAGGGCTCGTGTACATGGCTGGGTCGGAACGGAGTAACAGCATCGTCGTCGTGTTCATGGGGAGGCAACGGAATGCGTCGTGTTCATGGGGAGGCAATGGAATGCGTCGTGTTCATGGGGAGGCAACGGAATGCTTCGTGTTCATCGGGAGGCAACGGAATGCATCGTTTTCATCGGGAGGCAACGGAACGCGTGGGAGCCAACCGGCTGGGTCGGAACGGAATGCGTGGTCGTGTTCATCAGGAGGGCTTGGACGGAACAGGCGATGGAAATGAGGCCTGGCGTACCGCAGAACGGAGGAAACGGACCTCCTACGGTCGAAACGGGGGTCCTGTTGATCGGGAGGGGTGTGGCGTACTGCAAAACGGAGGAAACGGACCTCCTATGGTCGAAACGGGGGTCCTATTGATCGGGAGGGGTGTGGCGTACCGCAAAACGGACGAAACGGACGTCCTACGGTCGAAACGGGGGTCCTGTTCATCGGGAGGGGTGTGGCGTACCGCAAAACGGGACTCCACGGGATACTGTTCATCTCCACCGTCGACCTCCTCCAGCCTCCACGGGCTACCATCGACCTCCTACAGCCTTCACGGACTCCTGTTCATCCAGCCTCCACCGCGCACTACTCCACCGGCTACTGTTCAACCACCCCTCCACCGTCTACTGTTTATCCAGCCCTCCACACCACAGGGTCA
>NC_041382.1:98256829-98273281 GCF_002162155.2 Triticum dicoccoides | reverse complement strand
ACGCTCACTGTTCATCCAATCGATCGGCTTCAGTTAGCAGAAGTAGCAAAGGAATCGCTCGATCGGGTTCAGTTAACAACCATCGATCGATCGCTCAGGTTCAGTAACGTGTAGTCTGCAGTGCAATTGCTCGGGTTCAGTTAGAGCCCAACGCCTCGCTCGGGTTCAGTTAGAGCCAACGCCTCGCACACACGCGCGTACGTGTATGAGAGAAACACGCATCACTTGGGCCCCGACCTCCCACCGTAACCGGGAACTCCCCGAAATTTTCCTCGCCCTCGCTTCTACCATGGTTTTTTCCGTCATGGATGGCCCAAAGAATGTCATGCAGCTGCGTCTCTGGCCCGCCCAGGACGAAAAGCCCATTTTCTATCATGATTTTTTGTCATAGAAGTAGGAGCCCACCACATCTATGATGATACCAGATTTTGTCACAATTATCGTCATAGAAGTGTCATATGTATGACAGAGAAAAATTTCGTTCGACCCAAAATGTCATGGATGTGTCTTTTTTTTGTAGTGTGTGCTTCACTTATATCTTTTGAGCTAGATAATTTTGCTCTAGCGCTTCACTTATATCTTTTTAGAGCACGGTGGTGCTTTTATTTTATAGAAATTATTGATCTCTCATGCTTCACTTATATTATTTTGAGAGTCTTTTAGAACAACATGGTAATTTTCTTTGGTTATGAAATTAGTCCTAATATGATAGGCATCCAAGATGGGTATAATAAAAACTTTCATATAGAGTGCATTGAATACTATGAGAAGTTTGATACTTGATGATTGTTTTGAGATATGAAGATGGTAATATTAGAGTCATGCTAGTTGCGTATTTGTGAATTTGAGAGGTACTTGTGTTAAAGTTTGTGATTTCCGTAGCATGCACGTATGGTGAACCATTATGTGATGAAGTCGGAGCATGATTCATTTATTGATTATCTTCCTTATGAGTGGCGGTCGGGGACGAGCGATGGTCTTTTCCTACCAATCTATCCCCCTAGGAGCATGCGCGCGGTACTTTTTTCGATAACTAATAGATTTTTGCAGTAAGTATCTGAGTTCTTTATGACTAATGTTGAGTCCATGGATTATACGCACTCTCACCCTTCCTCCATTGCTAGCCTCTCTAGTAATGCACAACTGTGGCACCCCGACTCAGAGAAAATGGAACGCCCCGAAACAAGGAGAAGTCTCTAGAATACGGCACTGCTTGACATAGAACAAATCAGCTCTTATTACAAGAATAATAATACAAGGGTCTGATGTTACAAAGAAACACATCAACAAGGCGACACTACGCCTGCGATACTACACTTGCTCTATGCTAGCAGCGAAACAACTCGTAGCAGCGGAATACTTCTAGCAGCGGAACAACGACGAAGGTGGTGAACTCCACTCCGCAGGGACTCTGGCTGGTACACGATCTAGCGCGCATGCACGGCAACCTCGACAAGCAATCAGCAATCATGGCATCACCTGTAATCTGGCATGACATGCCAGGTTAGTACATTGAATGTACTTGCAAGCTCACAGCAACCATAAACATCAAGGCAAGACAATAACATAGCATTAACAGGTTAATTAATTAACAACTACCATGATGAAACAACTACAAAGCATGTTATGAAACTGATACAATATTGATAAATCACCATCTCAGATCTCCATAACCATCTCTCTCTTGGCTAACCGGCCAAGCAATATACCATCTCGATCACCTCATGATCAAAACCAAACGGTGATATTTCCAGTGATCACAGCCATGACCAACACTTGGTCTCAAACAGTGATCTTTCCGGCGATCACTACCATGACCAACACTTGGTCTCCAACATCATCATCAACATCCTGCCAATATGTACTGCTCAAAATATCAACATATAAATCACCTATAAGTCATTCCATCATGTGATTGTTGATCGAACGGTGTGACCTAGTACGAACCCATGCCCATGACCGAGGACACGGCTATCGATAGATTTAAATACACACTCTACAGAGGTAGCGCACTGTACCCACACCACGGAACCCATGGCCTCGCACTCCCATTCGTGTGGACCAACGGTGTTCCGACAAAACCGATGTACTGCAATGACACTCTCCCGGCCACTCTGACCAACACTCCTTTGGGTTCAGTCCTGGGTGGCCCCGTGCCTACCAAAGGCACCAACGGCCACCGTCGTGGCAAAACAGCCACCGGCGTGGCAAACAAAACGGTCCCAAACAGGGACAAAAGCGCGCAAAATCCAACTACGGGCACACAAGGCTTATGTCCGCCTACCTGATCAGGGTAGAGCGCGCCCATAACCTTCCCTTGTTGGAGGCACCAGCGAGAGACATGGCAATAGCATCACATTAGGGCCTTCCCATAATGGCAAATGTGGTTGCACTGGGGAAAGCCCAGTTCGGTGGCCAGGGACCTATCTGTAAAGAAATCATTACAAACAGGCCCTCAGCCGGAAAAACAGAAAGCGCCTTTTCCGAAAATACGTTTTCCAGAAAGGAACATGCATTTTGGTCCGAAGAAGACCAGAGTACGCTTTCGTGTGCGGGAGACGTATTCATGGGAATACGGCTCCACTTATCCACGTTAGTGGAGGCGCGGGGTCAATGCTGGGACGCTGACGGGTGGGGGCCACCGGTCCTACTACCCAGCTGGCGGGGAGAGGCCGTCGTCTTCATCTCCTGTTTGAGCCCGCCTGCGGAGCAGAGGACTGGGTTCGGCGCCGGCGAGGCATGCCGGCGACTCTAGCCACCTAAGGCGGTGCCCGACCCACCGTTGGACTTAGGGGGCCGAGGAGATCCCGTCCAGCTACGAGGTAGCCACGGGGGACAGCTTGGCGGAGTGGGATGTCAGCCTCGGCGGACAGCAGCCTCGGGCAGAGGTGGAACTCAGGGATACGACGCTCCGGCGACGAGGTGATGGGTTGGGGAGGTGCTTCGGTGGTGGTGTGGTCTTCTGGTAGTGGTTAGACGAGGGGGAAACGTGCGACTTGCTCGAATTTGAGAAGTGGCCGGTGGCAGCCATGGTGGCGATGGGGGTCGAGGAGAGGCTCTCGAGCTCGGGTGAGAGGCTAGGGAGGTCTAGAGGAGCGCGGTGGGGAGGTTGATGAGCTCAGAGTGGCTCAGGGGAAGCCTATATATAGACGTGGCGACGAGGGGAGGCCGCGGACGCGTGGCCGTGGCTCGGGTGTCACCGCTCGCGTCCGTCCATGCTCCGGCGACGACAGCAATCACGGGAGGATGCAGGATCATGATGAGGGAGCTACGAACGAGCAACAGTAGAGCACAGGGTAGGAGGGGCCGAGGGGCACAGAGGAGAAGCTGTCGAACGCCATTAAAGCCTTGTCGGCTATAGCTCACTTGTGGGCGCGCAGCGACGAGCACCGACGGAGAAGCGGACAGAGGGGGAAATGGCTCCAGGAGGACGGTGACGACGCGAGGAACACGGTAGACAGGCCCGTGCTCGCTGAGACACCGAACAGAGAAGGGGCCCGAGCAAGAAGATGTTCTGGGTGCGGCCAGTGTGTGCCAAAGCGGTGGTCACAGCACGCACTGGTGCACACAGTGCCACGCTGTCGCCCAGATGGTGTCTGGGGTTTAGTCCTTCCTGGGTAGGTTCCAACTGCGGTGGTAGCTCAGTCAAAGACTCTGTGGTGAAATAGTAAGTGAGATCTGAAGTTTACTGCTGTAAACTTGATCATGAAACAGTGATCAACGGAGGTGAGGTTAGAGGTAAATGAGTTGTCTGGTAGGTTTATGTTAGGAAGGACTATAGTCCTGGTAATTATGGAGGATTTTGGATCAAGGATTATTACAATTGCTTAACAACTGTATAAATTAGTCCAGGAACAAGAACATGAAGAAGCACTCACATGGTGCATCAACTTGAGCCCAACTTTGGCAACTCTTGATGATTTGGTCATACAATGATGCTGTAAAAATTTCATACCAATTGGATTCACCAAAATGATACTTCCTTCACAGCTATCTTCACTGACCAGAATCTTGCAATAATACTAGAGAAATATTGGCTAAGTTAAATGGTGCCAAATTTGGTGGAGATAATTTATTTGGGTAGGAGAACCACCAGGTAATTTATCAGGATTTTTGAAGCAATATAAATTATACTTGCTTCACAACCTGAAAATATTGCCATAATCAAAGATTTGGTCCTGTTCTTACATCGTTGATTGTATGGGGCTGCAAATTGGAGGAGAGCAATGATATGAGCACATTAAGGAGTGTGCAAAATTTCAACTCATTTGGATAAGCCTAGCTAGCACTTCCTTCACAAAGGCTTGCCTCAGACAGGAGCTTTGAAAAATCATTGAGGAAGTTTGGCTAGGCAAATAAAGTTGAATTTTGGCACAGGGAAATTATTTGGATGCTATATCATGCCCGAAAAGTTTCGGGGCAAATGGGCAAATATAAATGGCACTTTCTTCATAATGTGCCATTTAGGACAGAATAGGAAATGAATTTATTGAGCATGATGAGAAATATGGCCAATGAAGTATTTTGCCATATTTGAGGAATATATGACCCAAAAAATTTATAAGAATTATTTGGGGATTTTTGGATGGGCAGAAATATAGGTTGCTTCACAACCTAGGGCAGATAGGGTTATTCCTTTAATAGGAAAAGGTATATTTCCTAGAAAAAGATTTTAGGGTTTGGTCAAGGAGTGAAGTGACATGATCTTGGCAAGGTTTTGAGAATCCCGAGTCACTTGGGAGAGGAAATGCGTATGATTTCCCAGGTGACAAGGCCACAGAACCACTCCAAAAAGAAAACAGAGCAAAAACCAATAATTCAAAAGAAAAAGAAAAGGGCCAAAATCCAGGCTGTTACAGCAACTTTCGCCGGTATCATAAACCCACCATATACCTTCCTCAAAACAGCCACCATACCTACCTATTATGTCATTTCCATAGCCATTCCGAGATATATTGCCATGCAACTTTCCACCATTCCGTTATTTATGACACGCTTCATCATTGTCATATTGCTTTGCATGATCATGAGTTGACATCGTATTTGTGGCAAAGCCACCGTTCATAATTTTTTCATACATGTCACTCTTGATTCATTGCACATCCTGGTACACCGCCGGAGGCATTCATATAGAGTCATATTTTGTTCTAAGTATCGAGTTGTAATTCTTGAGTTGTAAGTAAATAAAAGTGTGATGTTCTTCATTATTAGAGTATTGTCCCATGTGAGGAAAGGATGATGGAGACTATGAGTCCCCCACAAGTTTGGATGAGATTTTGGATGAAAAATAAATAAATAAAAAAGAGGCCATAAAAAGAGAAAAAAATGCCCAAATAAAAAAATGAGAGAAAAAGAGAGAAGGGGCAATGCTACTATCCTTTTTCCACACTTTGTGCTTCAAAGTAGCACCATGATCTTCATGATAGATAGTCTCCTATTTTGTCACTTCCATATACTAGTGGGAATTTTTCATTATAGAACTTGGTTTGTATATTCCAATGATGGGCTTCCTCAAAATGCCCTAGGTCTTCGTGAGCAAGCGAGTTGGATGCACACCCACTTAGTTTCTTTTGTTGAGCTTTCATACACTTATAGCTCTAGTGCATCCGTTGCATGGCAATCCTTACTCACTCACATTGGTATTTATTGATGGGCATCTCCATAGCCCGTTGATACGCCTAGTTGATGTGAGACTATCTTCTCCTTTTTGTCTTCTCCACAACCACCATTCTATTCCACCTATACTGCTATGTCCATGGCTCACGCTCATGTATTGCGTGAAGGTTGAAAAAGTTTGAGAACATCAAAAGTATGAAACAATTGCTTGGCTTGTCATCGGGGTTGTGCATGATTTAAATATTTTGTGTGATGAAGATAGAGGATAGCCAGACTATATGATTTTGTAGGGATAACTTTCTTTGGCCATGTTATTTTGAGAAGACATGATTGTTTTATTAGTATGCTTGAAGTATTATTATTTTTATGTCAATATTAATCTTTTGTGTTGAATCTTTCGGATCTGAATATTCATGCCACAATAAAAAAATCACATTGAAAATTATGTTAGGTAGCATTCCACATCAAAAATTCTGTTTTCATCATTTACCTACTCGAGGACGAGCAGGAATTAAGCTTGGGGATGTTGATATGTCTCCAAAGTATCTATAATTTTTGATGGTCCCATGCTATTATATTATCTATTTTGGATGTTTAATGGGCTTTAATATGCACTTTTATATTATTTTTGGGCCTAACCTATTAACTGGAGGCCCAGTGCCAGTTGCTGTTTTTGCCTATTTCAGTGTTTCGCAAAAAAGGAATATCAAACGGAATCCAAACGGAATGAAATATTCGCGAGGATCTTTTTTGGAACAAACGCAATCCAGGAGACTTTGAGTGGAGGTCAAGGAAGCAACAAGGTGGCCACGAGGTAGGGCGGCGCGCCCCCACCCTCGTGCACCCCTCGTAGCTCCACAGACCTACTTCTTTCGCCTATATATACTCTTATACACTGAAAACATCCAGGGGATCCACGAAACCACTTTTCCAGCACCGCAACCTTCTGTACCCGCGAGATCCCATCTAGGGACCTTTTCCGGCGATCTGCCGGAGGGGGATTCAATCATGAAGGGCTTCTACATCAAAACCATAGCCTCTCCGATGATGTGTGAGTAGTTTAACGCATACCTTCAGGTCCATAGTTATTAGCTAGATGGATTCTTCTCTCTCTTTGGATCTCAATACAAAGTTCTCCTCGATGTTCTTGGAGATGTATTCGATGTAATTCTTTTTGCGGTGTGTTTGCCGAGATCCGATGAATTGTGGGTTTATGATTAAGATTATCTATGAACAATATTTGATTCTTCTCTGAATTCTTATATGCATGATTTGATACCTTTGCAAGTCTCTTCGAATTATCAGTTTGGTTTGGCCTACTAGATTGATCTTTCTTGCAATGGGAGAAGTGCTTAGCTATGGGTTCAATCTTGCAGTGTCCTTTCCCAATGACAGCAGGGGCAACAAGGCACGTATTGTATTATTGCCATTGAGGATAAAGAGATGGGGTTTATATCATATTGCTTGAGTTTATCCCTCTACATCATGTCATCTTGCCTAATGCGTTACTCTGTTCTTATGAACTTAATACTCTAGATGCATGTTGGATAGCGGTCGATGTGTGGAGTAATAGTAGTAGATGCAGAATCGTTTCGGTCTACTTGACACAGCCATGATGCCTATGTTCATGATCATGCCTAGATATCATCATAACTATGCGCTTTTCTATCAATTGCTCGGCAGTAATTTGTTCACCCACCATAATTTATGCTATCTTGAGAGAAGCCACTAGTGAAACCTATGGCCCCCGGGTCTACTTTACATCATATAATTTTCCGATCTACAATTCTAGTTTACTATTTATTTTGCAATCTTTATTTTCCAATCTATACAACAAAAATACCAAAAATATTTATCTTATTATCTTTATCAGATCTCACTTTTGCAAGTGGCCGTGAAGGGATTGACAACCCCTTTATCGCGTTGGTTGCAAGGTTCTTATTTGTTTGTGCAGGTACTAGGTGACTTGCATGTTTTCTCCTATGGGATTGATACCTTGGTTCTCAAAAACCGAGGGAACTAGTTACGCTACTTTGCTACTTCACCCTTTCCTTTTTAAGGGAAAACCAACACATGCTCAAGAGGTAGCAGTGAGAAGCGGCAAGAGGTCACTAGCGACGAGAGGACGACCCGGAGTCCCGAGTCGGCAGAGTAGGACACGCGCGGGCGAAAGGGTTTCGTAGAAATTTCCAAAATTTGACCCGTCAGTATATATATATCCTGACCCTGTCGGTGTGACAAAGTGGAACAATTCGGTGGCACCGAGATGCAGAATCACAAGCGGTTACTGCAACTTGGTGTGACTGAATGGTTCTAATCGGTTGCATTGAGTTTGAAAACCTAGATCAACTTAGTGAACTCGGTATGACCGAAAAGGATGAATCGGTCAGACCGAAATGCATAGAGAGGTTTTGGAAGTTTAAGTCTATGATGAATCGGTGACTCCGAGTGCTCCTCACCCAAAGGGTTCAAATATGACTTGATCAAACTTTGTGATGTAGCATGAATAGAGTTTGAGACGAGAAAAGCATAGATAGCTAGAGGAAGTTCTTAGGCATTCTTGTCCATCCATTTGACAAAATAAGAGGAGACAAACAATCAAAGAAACAAATGGATGTCCTCAAATGGGAAAAATATTCAATGAACATGCTCACACAATAAAATGGTAAATGAAATATGTGGCAAAGCACGCACAAACACTCTAGCATCTATCAAGCAATTGGCGATGACTAGGTCATCTATATATGAGTATATTGACTCAAGAGTCAAATGAGAACATTTGATCATAGGTCATACTCATCGTTTACGGCAAGTGGGGTTACCACTTTTACATAAAGCATTGTTGTGCTCACACCATTAGAGTTGCTTTAGCTCAATTCTTAGAGTAAAGCTCCCCCTAGATGTGATATCCCCCCTAAGAGGAATGAACTAACCTTGGGTTTTGTTGATGATGACTTCATCCAGATGTTGAAGATGTGGATGCTCAATGTTGATGTAGAACATTTGGAGCAATCCATTGGAGTGAGTTGCACTTTCAATACCTACATGGGTTAGTCCCACAAGGAGCAAACAAGGATATCCATAGACATAGAGTGAAGTACACACAAGATGATGTCCATGAGAGTTTAGGTTACCTTGTCCCTTGTCTTACCAACAAGAGGGTTTGTGACTCCTTGAACTAGTGCAAGATGTGGAAGTTGTTTGCACTTGTTCTCACCAAAATTATATGATTGAAGTATGTTGGCAGAGTCACCCTCAAGAACTCTCTAGTTCTTCTTCTTTGGGATCCACATCAACTTGATGTGAATCCTTGGAGTTGTAGTCGTACTTGATGAAGTAGAACTTGATGTTGTCTTGGGAACCCACTTGACCAAGGCCTTGGGAGCTTCCTAAAATGCATCAATCTCCTCTTGAAGTTTGTCCTTGCCTTTTTGCTTGTGGTCTTGTGGTGGAAGATCATCTTGAGCTTGTGTTCCCTTGAAAGAAGTAGGATCATACTTCTCTTGTTGAGGAACAAAATTTATCTTGGGGTATTGATCTTCTTCCCACTCAACTCCAATAGCATTGAACTTTCATTCAAAACCAACACCTTGATTCTTCCTGTGCCTTCCTTGCTTGCGTACAATTTCCTCGAATTGTTTACTTCTGGCAAGCCTCTTGTAAACACCTTTCTCTATAATTCACTTCAATAAGCTATTTTCTTGCTCAAGTGTAACTTGACTAAGAGAATCATTAGTGGAATGAAGAGAACTACTAGAAGAAACAACATTGGATTTAACATGATTCACTACAAAAAAATACACTTCCATGGTGATACGTGTTTGTCATAGTAGGTCACGTTTTTTGTCATGCATGTACATCCATGACGATTTCATGACAGAATCAAGATAGTCATATCTGTGCTGTCATAGAAGTGTTCCATGACATTACCAAAATTATCATCACAGAAGTGTCCACTTCCATGACGATAAATCGCGCGTCATAGAAGTGCTTTCGTCAAGGGTGACCGACACGTGGCATCCACCATAACGGAATGCTGTTAAGATATCGGGTCCGGTTTTGGATCCGATAACCCGTTAACAGCCCGGACCAATGGGTATTTTCCACGTGTAAAATCATCATTGGCCGGAGGAAACACATGTTGCCTCACCGTTGGGACATATTTCATCCACTCATTGGATAGGAGGCGCCTATGATAGGTTGACACGCGGCACAGCCCAACAATGGCCCATTCCGATGAAAAAGGCCGGCCCAGTAAAAATTAGTAGGACAGCCCATATAAGGCCTACTTGTGTCAGGTCCATTTAAGCCCACGACCCATACGAGATGTGCCAATTCGGCCCGTCAACGACCCGTTAAAGATTTGACACCATTGCAGCCCATCGTCAGTTCGATCCCGTTAACAGCCCGCTATATATTGGGGCTCAATATCGGCCTGATGAGATTTCGGCCTGTTAACGGCCCATTCAGTGGATGGGCCAATTTACACGATGTACATCTTTCGGCCTTTTAGCGACCCATTTAAATGTTGGGCTAATTTCCGGCCCGGTGTGTCTTTCAGCCTGTTGACGGCCCATAAATGAGTTGGGCCATTTGTAGTCGGACCTGAGTTTCGGCCTTTTAGCGACCCATTTAAGTGTTGGGCCAATTTCCGGCCCGGTGTGTCTTTCAGCCTGTTGACGGCCCATATATTTGTTGGGCCATTTGTAGTCAGACCTGAGTTTTGGCCTTTTAACGGCCCATGCCCTTCATGGTCCAATACCAGCCCAGTTTCTCGTTCAGCCTGCTAAAGGCCCACAACACAGTTTGGCCATTTACAATATGACCTGACTTTCGGCCTCTTAGAGGCCCATGCTCTTCATGGTCCAGTACAAGCCCGCTGTCTCTTCCGGCCTGCTAAAGTCCCACAGTATAGTTGGGCCATATGTAGCCAGAATTTAGTAACAGCCTGTTAATGGCCCGTGAAATCAATTGGGCCCACCTGTTGCCTGCTTCGATGTCGTCCTATTAACGACCCGGGAGTTAAGAGGGCCGACCATTAACTTTCGGCCTGGTAACGGCCCATTAACTTAACTTAATGGGCCCACTAAAGTTTGTACATGTCTTTAGGCCAAATTAGATAATTTGAGCCCATTACGACGAGCAATTATGCACAGGACCAAAACCGATCAAGCAAAGGTACGACATACAGGGAAAAATGTTGCACATCCAGCATATATTACATGAAATTACATCCACTGGGCAATCAAAGATTGATGCCAGTGCAAATAAATGAACAGAACCTAACGATATACAGCGTCACAATCTGCAACCTCACCACGGATGACGCCCATAAGCATGGGGGCAAGTTCTTGCTACTTTGCTACACTATCTCTGAAAACATTGATCAGTTGTTGTGTCGCACGACTCTGCACCTCTGATTCCTCCACCATTTCCATCATTCCTTCAGCCATTAATTAGTTCACAAATATACATTTTTTCCGTTGCATTCGAGACAAAGGGTATAGAACAGATTCAGATGGCGATTTTGGCAGGCTTGTATTATTGATAGTGAAGAGTGTCTCGGCCACTGCATCTTAACATAAATTAGGAGGGGAACCAAACATATTAATCATGAGTTATTGCCATATTACCTGGCCTAGATTTATTGGAAAGAAACAATGGGGTTGCATTGCTGTTTTCAGAGTTTGTCTTCTTATCTTCAGCAGCCTGCACCAAATTAAGACACTAGCATTGCTATCATTGGCCAAGTCAGATAATAGGAAAGCAACATTGGCACACCGAATGTTTGGGAAACTAGCCAACACCAAATTAACACAATATGGCACAACTATCATCAGCCAGGTAAGGTAATTCGAAAGCAACATTGACACAATGAATGAATGGGCAACTAGAGCAGCACTACAATTTAGTAACGTGCATGATATGAGATAGTACACTCATGCAGCTCAGTATGCAAAACTACCAGGAAGTTTTCTTTACAAAAATCGACATTGGCGCCTTTAACATTTTGCTACAACTAATTTTCATGCCGATTAACAAAATACATGCTGATGTAAAAACATAGTGATATACAACAGGTACTTACATGAGCATTGGAGCACAGAGAATTCTGGCAAAATATTTTCCTTGAATACAATCCCAGTGAAGGAAGTCTTCTATCATTTAACCTTATTTTCTAAAAGAGAGATGGGTAAGAAACATGTAGAAAATATGATCAGAATGCAATAAAATTTCATGATGCGAGGATACACACACGCTTCTTAGAATGGAGTTGACATTCTTTTGCTGGACCGGAGCGGACTAGTTCTTTGGCCACTGGAATCTGCTTATTATTAGTGGGAGTTGGGTTTCTCTGTGCTGGAGCGGTATCTATGAAAAATGGAGTTGGTTTATTATCTCCTGGCGTTTGGATCTTTTGCAAGGACCTGGTTTGTAACCCTTCAGATTCTAACATACCCGTCTTCCCTTGCATGCCTTATATAGAAGAATGGTGCTTCAATTATAACATGCTACATCAGAGATGGAATAGGTACTGAAGAATAGAAAGGCATGACATATTGACATGTATTCCCTCCATCCAGAAATAAATGGATGGGTCTAGGCATATTGCAGTTCTAGATACATCCAGTTTTATCCATTTCTGCGACTTGTAATCCGGACGGAGGGAGTATGATGTAAGAGCTAGGGATACAACAAGACAACACAGTAAAAAAACACTAAAAACCCACTGTAGAACCAAAGTGATCAAACCCACTAATATGAGATAGTACACTAATGCTGCTCAGGATGCAAAACTACCAGACAGTTTCCTACCAAAAATCAACATTGTGGCCTTTAATCATACATTTTGCTACAACTAAATTTAGATCAGATAAAGGATGGATTCACGCCGATTAACAAAATACATGCTGATGTAAAAATATAGTGATATACAACAGGTACTTATATCTGCATTGGAGCACAGAGAATTCCCGCAAGAATCTTTCCTCACAGACGATACCAGTGCAGAAATTCTTCTATCTGTTAAGCTTATTTTCTAAAAGAGAGATGGGTAAGAAACATGTAGAAAATATGATCAGCATGCTATAAAATTTCATGATGCAAGGATACGCACATGATTCTTAGAATGGAGTTGACATATTTTTGCTGGACTGGAGCGGACTAGTTCTTTGGCCACTGAAATCTGCTTATTATTAGTAGGAGTTGGGTTTCTCTGTGCTAGAGTAGTATCTATAAAAACTGGAGTTGGTTTATTATCTCCTGGCATTTGGATCTTTTGCAAAGGCCTGGTTTGTAACCCTTTAGATTCTAACATAGTCGTCTTCCCCTTGCATGCCTTGTATAGAAGAATGGTGCTTCAATTATAAAACATGCAACAGCAGAGAGATGGAATAGGTACTGAAGAATAGAAAGGCATGACATATTGACATGTATTCCCTCCATCCGGAAAAAATGGATGGGTCTAGGCGTATTTCAGTTCTAGATACATCCTTTTTTATCCATTTCAGCAACATGTAATCCGGACGGAAGGAGTATTGTGTAAGATCTAGGGATACAATAGGACAACACAGTAAAAAAACACTAGTTGAATGTAAAACTTCATGCTAGCGGAATACGTACAGAAAAAACTAAGGCAACATACACGTGTATGATTGGGAAACTAAGATGGCATTGCAACAAAGCACTAGAACTACACTTCAATGTAAAAAAACATGGTATGGTTAACAGATAAAGTACATACTGATGAATAACAATGCATAAGATATTCAGAAGCATGATGTCCAAATTAAGCAGATGGCATTGTGATAGACTAGAATGACAGTACTTGAATTTGAAAACATCTTATCATGAATGGAATAGGTACTAAAAAATAGGAAGGCATGACATATTTACATGCATGATCAGCATGCTAAGCACATGGCATTGCAACAGAGTAGATACACTCCAGGACATTACATGCATGTTGTACCCATATCACGGGCCAAGTTAGAGTAAGGACCTTGTGGGGTGAAGAGGATTCAACATCTTTCTGCAAGTCTTCTGAAGAACTGCATTTACATGTTCCATCATATTGGGTATCATTGACATCAAGTTTATTGGCCTTTACATTGCTTCATGAGGTTCTTGTGGATATATCAGTGTGTGCAATTATATCTGACATGCACGGAAGACAACTAGTAGTTAGATTTATGTAATGAGTGCCTGTAGGAGACGGCATAAATAGTAGGACTGGGGTTAACTAGCAACAACAGGTCTCAAAAACTAAAGGGAGAACACAGATGAAAGCTACATAATATTTTATCGTTTGTACTCGAGATTAACTAGATGGCACACAAAAGTATTAAAGAACAACATAGGTAATACCACAAGTTGTATAATACTATAATCACCAGCATGTGGGATAGCATTGGCTGATGGATGATAACTATGGAACAACGTTACCTAAAGAACAAGTATCTTAGATGAACTATGGAATAGCGTTAACTCCTGAACAAGACCCGTAAGAGATCAACATGAATATACAGTGAAATGTGATAATCTATTTTCCATGCTTAGATGAATAACAAAGCCATAAATCTTGCACACAAGTAAGATGAGGGTACAACCTATCTGGCGGCCATCCATAGCAGTGAGCATCATGTGCTAACTTGTCGATGGCCCTACAGTTGTTGTGGCTGTCCATGTCGGGCATATGCATTCGATGAAGGGAACTGTTGAGTGGGGACTATAGCTCCCTTCTGGTGTATGCTTCCCTTGTTGGAGCAGCTACGGTGAGTGGGAAGACCGTGTGGCTGAAGATGCAGATAACACGTAATGTTAAGAACGACTATAGCGACCAGACCTCAAACGGTCCAATCTCTGTGCTTAGGTGTCATCCCTGGATCAGTAATGCTGACACCACACAGTACTTGAAGGATTTATAACAGAGTAGCAATCACACACTTATTACATCGAGTGTCTCAAAAGAGAACTTATTACAATAAATATGGCTTAAGGCCATCTAATAACGATAACAGCGGAAGGCTTGGAAGATAAGTGAGTCCATCAACTCCAACGACATCGCTGAGTATAGAACCACGACCTAAAAGCACCTTAATCGTCATCTGAAAAGTCTGCAACATTAACGTTGCAGCCCGAAATGGGTTAGCACATGGAATATGCTAGCAATGTAACACATAGAGAGTAATGGAATGAAATAGGCTATACTATATGCATATTTGGCTGGTGGAAAGCTCTATGGTTACAGTTTTGCGTAAAGCCAATTTTTCCCTACTACAAAGAATAAATTTTATTTAACTATCATGGTAGTTGTTAAAACATTGAGAATGGTTGACAGCATTCTCAATCCCAATTAAGCATCATCATTAAACAAAACCCAACAAAATTAATTTTTGAGTAACATGATGAGATTCACATGATAATCCAAGTACTAGATACTCAAGATGTCCATGACCGGGGACACGGCTAATCATGATTAGTTTATACACTCTACAGAGGTTTGCGCACTTTTCCCCACAAGACTCGATCTCCTCCGTTGGGATTCTCGCACTACATGGTGTTTGAGAAACGGATGACCGAGACATAGTCTTTCAGAAGCGCTAGCACTTTACGATAGGGTAGACCGTTACACCTACTTTCCCCTACATCTGCTAGTCTACCACTGTAAGAGTTCGCACAACTTAGTCAACTATGCTAGAGCCCATAGTAGCTTGTGGCTGCACACAGAAGTTTCTAGCATGAATAATCTCATGATCCCTTTGAGCCTGGGTGGTGGTCCAAAAGAAAACAGGCAATCGCTAGAATACCCAGGTGCCTCAATCCACCCAGATGTGTATTTAAGTTGCCACCTTAGATAAACCATTAATTTAACAATCTCACATCTGTCATGGATACACTCAGCCAATCCACGTCTACTAGCATAGCATGGCATAATAAGCAAACATAGAAGTAACTCCCAAAGGTTTGATGATAACAGGTAATAGGTACTACCTCATCTACTTCCCAAACCCACAATTTAATTCGATCCTAATCATGCAATGTGTGAGTATTGATCTAATGTAATAAAAACTGGGTAGTTGGAAGTATGATCAAAGTGTTACTTGCCTTGCTGATGATCCGCAAAACCTAGCGATTCGAAGTAGCAAGCGGCGCACTCCGGGTACTCTATCACAAACAAACAAGCATACAATAAGTACTCAACTAATGCACAGGTAAAACTCGAATACGAGATCTAACCAGAAAGTTCAACTTAAGAACTCCGGTTGGCAAAAAGAATCAAATTGAACGAAGCAACGAAAGACAAACGGCAAAAGAAACAAGCTTCGTTTACTATTCTGGATCTAGGGAAATTTTTACAGTGGCAAAAACTTGTTTGAGTTGGTTAAACGGAAAGAGGGTTTCGAGACGAAACTCCAGGCGCTTGAATCGCCTGATTCCGATAAACGAGCGAAAAGTTAGACTAAAACGAAAATCGAATCAGGAATCGCGATCACAAAAATCGCGGATTTAGTCCGAGAAAAAGAAAAATGACAAACAGATTAACGAATGAATGTTAGTTATCTGGGCCTAAACGAAGAACGCGTTTGTTAAAACAAACGAACGAGCGAACACTCGCTAAAAAATAAACCGGAAAAACCGATCTATTAAAAATATGAAACTAAAAAAACCGAACAAACCGACGGAAAACTGATCGGTTTTCTAAGAAAACCGGTGGCGAGAAAAACTACCTCCGATGGCGGCGGATCCGGTGGTCCGGCGAGGCGGCACGGCAGCCGTCCGGTGGGGCGGCGAGGCGGTGTGGCGGCGGGGCGGTGCGGCGCGGCGCGGGGCGGC
>NC_041382.1:98228566-98256432 GCF_002162155.2 Triticum dicoccoides | reverse complement strand
GTCGCTAGCGGCGGCGGCGGGCGGCGCTAGGGTTAGGGTTTGGGGCGGGGCGGCTTTGGGCTGGCTCGGGCCTCGGCGGCACTATTTAAAGACCCGGCGAGGCGGAGTCCTGGCCGGTTACGGCCCAGAGTCGGTTCGGATTTTTTTTAAAATAATTACGCTCAGAAAAAAACAAAAGGAATACTAAACGGACTCCAAAAATCCCGAAATATATTTTCCCCGGTTTCTAAAATCAAGACGCACATGATGAACATTTATTTGGTGCCTAAATGCAATTTTGAAAAAAGTGCATTTTTCCTAAATTCAAATAAAATAGCAAATAAAACCAAAATAAAATCTTATTTGATTTTTTATTAAATCCTCAATATTTCTTTATTTTGGGAAAGTCATTCTATTCCCTCTCTCATATTTTGATGATAGAAATAATTGAAGATAAAATAATTAAAATCGAATGATCCTATTTTCAAAATTTGAGGAAACTCAAATATGAAAATAACGAAATCCCCAACTCTCTCCGAGGTTCCTTGAGTTGTGTAGAATTTTCTAGGATCAGCCAAAATACAATAAAATATGCTATGCAAAGATGATCTAGTGTATAACATTCCAAATTGAAAATTTGGGATGTTACAAACCTACCCCCCTTAAGATAAATCTCGCCCTCGAGATTTGGGTTGGCCAGAAATTAGGTGAGGGTGGTCCTTCAGCAAGTCTCCCTCTCGTTCCCAGGTGGCTTCATCCTCCGTGTGGTGGCTCCACTGAACCTTGCAAAACTTGATAACCTTGCTGCGGGTGACTCGACTGGCATACTCTATAATCTTAACTGGTTTCTCCTCATAGGTCAAATCACTGTCCAACTGAATCGCTTCCAGCGGCACTGTATCTCTCAGCGGTATTTCAGCCATCTCTGCATGGCACTTCTTCAACTGGGAAACGTGGAACACGTCGTGAACTCCTGACAATCCTTCGGGCAACTCCAACTTGTAGGCTACTTCTCCCATACGCTCCAAAACTTTGTATGGGCCTACAAAACGTGGTGCTAACTTTCCCTTAACTCCAAAACGCTTAACTCCTAGAAGTGGTGATACTCGAAGATAAACTCGGTCTCCAACTTCGTAAACTGTCTCCTTGCGTTTAGAATCTGCGTAGCTCTTCTGCCTGGACTGAGCTACCTTGAGACTATCACGAATCAATTTCACTTTCTGTTCAGACTTCTTTATCAGATCCGGTCCAAACAACTGGCGGTCTCCAACTTCATCCGAAGACAATGGGGTCCTGCACCTCCTTCCGTACAAGGCTTCGAAAGGGGCCATCTTCAAACTGGATTGATAACTATTGTTGTAAGAGAACTCTGCATATGGCAAATTCTCGTCCCAACTAGATCCGTAATCTAGCGCACAAGCTCTTAGCATATCCTCCAAAATCTAATTGACTCTCTTGGTCTATCCATCTGTCTGCGGATGGAAAGTTGTACTAAACTCCAGTCTGGTACCCAAAGTTTTATGCAACTGATTTCCAGAACTTTGAGGTAAATTGGGTTCCTCTATCTGATACAATGCTCCTTGGAACTCCATGCAGACATACGATTCTGGTCATGTATATCCTTGCCAACTTTGCACTGGTATAGGTAGTCTTCACTGGAATGAAATGAGCTACCTTTGTCAAACGATCAACTACAAACCTTATTGAGTCATAGCCTGAACGAGTTCTGGATAAACCCGTAATAAAATCCATGCCTAACTTATCCCACTTCCATTCGGGTATCGGCAATGGCTGTAGCAATCTTGCTGGCTTCTGATGTTCTGCCTTTACTCTCTGACATACTTCACAAACTGCTTCATACTCCGCAATATCCTTCTTCATTCCAGTCCACCAGAAAGTATCCTTCAAATCCAAATACATCTTGGTATTTCCTGGGTGAATCGAATATGCTGAATCATGGGCCTCTTGCAGAATTAACTTCCTGATCTCCGAGTCATTAGGCACATAAACACGGTCTTCAAACCATAAGGTATCGTGCTCATCCTCACGAAATCCCTTAGCTTTTCCTTTGCTCATTTTCTCCTTTATAGAGGCAATCTCCTTGTTAGTCTTCTGGGCGTCCCTGACCTTATCCATCAAAGTAGACTGAATCTCCAAACATAGCTCTCGAAGATTTTCGGCTAACTCCCTTGGTAAATCACCCGTCATTAGTGTGCTGACATGGCTTTTACGGCTCAACGCGTCAGCTACTACGTTAGCCTTTCCGGGGTGATAATGCAATTTCATATCATAATCCTTGATGAGCTCCAACCATTTCTTTTGCCTGAGATTCAACTCCTTCTGCGTGAAAATATACTTCAAACTCTTGTGATCCGTGTACACCTCACAATGGTTTCCAATGAGAAAATGTCTCCAGGTTTTCAATGCATGCACTACGGCTGCTAACTCCAAATCATGCGTAGAATAATTTAAATCATGAGGCTTAAGCTGTCGTGAGGCATAGGAAACAACCCTTCCTTCCTGCATAAGCACTGCTCCAAGTCCTTGACGTGAAGCGTCGCAATGCACCTTGTAATCCTTGGTCTGATCTGGCAAAACCAACACATGTGATGTAACCAAACGTTTCTTCAACTCCTGGAAACTAGCCTCACATTAATCAGTCCATATGAACTTGGTATCCTTTTTCAACAACTCCATTATAGGCTTTGCAATATTTGAGAAATTCTCAACGAATCACCGGTGGTATCCTGCGAGTCCAAGAAAACTCCGGATCTCTCCAACTGTTGTTGGGGCTTCCCAATTTGTCACGGTATCAACCTTAGTGGGATCTACTGCTATACCTTCTCCAGATATAACGTGTCCGAGAAATCCAACTTCCTACAACCAAAACTCACATTTGCTAAATTTGGCATATAATTGATGTTCTCTGAGCTTTCCAAGAACCAAACGCAAATGCTCCTTATGCTCCTGTTCATTCTTCGAGTAAACCAGTATATCATCAATGAACACTACAATGAACTTATCCAGAAACTCCATAAACACCTTGTTCATCATGTTCATAAAATATGCAGGTGCGTTAGTCAGGCCAAATGACATAACGGTATACTCGTACATCCCATACCTGGTGGTAAAAGCCGTTTTAGGTATATCCTGTTCTTGAATCTTCAACTGGTGGTATCCTGATCGCAGATCGATCTTGGAAAATACCTTAGCTCCTTGCAATCGATCAAACAGATCATTGATCATCGGTAGTGGGTACTTGTTCTTGATGGTTACTTCATTCAATCCTCGATAATCAACAACCATCCTTAACGATCCATCCTTCTTCTCCACTAGAAGTACTGGCGATCCCCAAGGTGAAGAACTTGGGCGAATATATCCTTTATCCAGTAACTCCTTAATCTGCTTCCTAATCTCCACCAAATCCTTTGCGGGCATCCTATATGGTCTCTTTGATATTGGCCCTGTGCCTGGCAAAAGCTCAATCAAAAACTCAATATCTCTATCCGGTGGCATGCCTGGCAACTCTTCTAGAAATACATCAGGGAAATCCTTCACTACTGGTACTTCCTCCTACACAACTCCTATTAGACAATTTACTTGAGTCCCCTTCGGCACATGCCGAGATACATACTTGATCCTTCTCCCTTCTGGGGTGGTAAGCAAGATCGACTTACTGGCGCAATCGATGTTTCCTCCATACATCGATAGCCAATCCATACCCAAAATTACATCCAATCCTTGTGATTCCAAAATGATTAAATCCGCGGGAAACACATGCCTACCTATACTCAGTGGCACTTGAAAACATCCTTGGCTAGCCATATACTCCGCTCCTAGTGAGCTTACTAACATAGGTGTTCTAAGAACTTTGGTGGGCAAGTTATACTTATCCACAAATCCCCTTGATATGTATGAATGCGATGCACCAGTATCAAAAAGAACGAGTGCAGTAAATGACTTAACCAAAAACTTATCGGTTACCACATCCGACTGCTCTTCAACCTCCTCCATGTTAACGTGGTTCACCTTTCCCCTATTGAAAGGGTTCGGCTTCTTTCTAGAGCTTCCATTGCCATTTCCATTCTGGGATTCAGGACATTCATTGGCATAATGTCCGGTCTTCTGGCACTTGAAACAAGTGACTTGGCTCAGGTCTCTCTTGGCTGGGGTTGATGGGTTGGTGCAGTTCTGGCCGTTGCTTCCTCCATTCCCATTACCATTCTTGGTGCCATTGTGGTTGTGCGAGCTACCTCCTCCATGGGTATGCTGAACTTTCCTCCTGGTGTAGGGGTAAAACGTGGCTTCTGCTGAGCTCCTGAATTGTACTTCCCTTGTCCATACTTCCTCTTGCGATTCTCAATCTGCTGCTGCTTCCCTTCAATCATAAGAGCACGATCTACCAACTCCTGGTAGTTGTTGAAGGTTGCTACCATCAACTGCATGCTCAACTCATCATTCAGTCCTTCCAGAAACTTCTCCTACTTAGCAGCATCCGTAGCAACGTCATCTGGGGCATAACGTGCTAACTTACTAAAGTCCTCCATATACTGGCCAACTGTCCATCCTCCTTGGTGCAAGTTGCGAAACTCTCGCTCCTTCATGGCCATAGCTCCTGCTGAAACATGGGCAGTACGAAAAGCCTGCTGAAACTGGTCCCACGTGACAGTGTCGACAGGGAAAGTGGCTGTGAAATTCTCCCACCATGAGGCTGCGGGTCCTTCAAGCTGATGTGCGGCAAACTTCACCTTTTTCGCATCTGTGCATCCTGCTGTGGTCAACTCTCTAGCTGTCTTGCGGAGCCAATCATCTGCTACTATTGGCTCGGTGCTACTGGAAAACACCAGCAGATTCAGCCTAAGAAAACGGGCTAAGTGATCAACAGGTGGTGGTGGTGGTGGGTTGTTGTTGTTGTTGTTCCCCCGATTCTGATTCTGAACTAGCAACTACATCAATGTGTTCTACTGCTAGATCAACTGAGTGAGCTCCGGTGGGAAGATAAATCCGGGGTCACGTCTTGGAGGCATCTGAGGGTTTAGAAAAGATGAGATTTAAGAATAGAGGGGGTCTACGAGCACACAAGACTCGATCGCCTCCGTTGGATTTCTCGCACCACGTGGTGTTTGAGAAACGGATGACCGAGACACAGTCTTTCAGAAACATTAACTCTCTACTCCGGGCAGACCATACCAAACCTACAACCCACTACCTGCTGATCCACCTCTTCAAGAGCTTCACGTAGCTTACTCAACTGTGCTAGAGCCCATATTAGCTTGTGGCTGCACATGGAATTTTCTAGCATGAATAATCTTATGATCCCTTTGAGCCTGGGTGGCGGACCGTAGGATGATCACACGGTATATCCCCGGGATCTCCTAGGACAACACTGGTATTTCCCCAGGTGTCCGGGCAAGTCCACTGGTATATCCCCAGGGTGCCCCTAGCAATCCACCCAGATGTGTATTAAAGTTGCCACCTTAAGTTGAACCATTAATTAACAATCTCACATTTGACATTGATTTCACTCAAACCCAAACCACGTCTATGAGCATAGCATAGCAATATAAGCAACGCATAGAAGTAACTCCCAAGGGTTTGACAGTAACAGGGCAATAGGTTCCTACCTCATCAACTACTTCCCAACCCAAATGTTAATGACATCCTAATCACGCAATTTTGAGGGGTGAAACTAATGCATAAAAACTTGGTATGAAAGGAATATGATCAAAGTGTGAACTTGCCAGTACATTCAATGTACTGACCCTTTGTGGCTGCAATGTCTCATGTTGCAGGAATCTTACGACGAGTAAGTGATACGTTAGGGTTACGATTTCTACACTCAACTTTGTCGTTGGTGTTGATGGGAATCCACAACCTTGTTGTTACTTCCGCTATTTGGATTGAGGTAATAGTATTTACGTTACTTTATACATGTGATTTACCGCTGTTATAAATCCTCGAGTACTGTGTGTGTGTCAGCATACCGATCCAGGGATGACACTTAAGCACAGAGACTTGACCGTCTGAGGTCGGGTCACTACAATGACACATCTCTTTGATCTGACGAAATACACTAAGAGATCAACATCAAGGTACGAGAGTGGTCACACGTCTGTTGACTGAAGACTAAATTGGGGTCACACAATTTTATTTTATTTTGGTACTGTCCGATCTACACCGGATGGCTTGATGGCCGTCTTGTGCCTCCCGGCTGACACTGTTAGGAATCTTCCCCAAAGAGCCAGCGACAAATGGCAGAGCAACCTGCCTCCGTCGTCCGTGGCCCTGGCCAAAACCCCGCTCCCCGCCCCACCGCACTGCCGTGGTTGCGCCGCCCCGGGCCAATCCAAAAAATCCTCCCCGTCATCCATATCCGGCGGCGGCAGTACCTTCAACCCACACAACTCTAAGATAGCCATCTAAGCGTTGCTTCCGCGGCAAACTTGCGGCCCCGCACCCTTACGTTAGACACCAGCCAACCGGCAGCCTAGGAGCTCTGCCACCTTGAGGGGTGCTGCTTCCCATTGGGAATCAATTGGCCCAAAATAAAATTTCAGACAACTGACGCCTAAATAAAGTGATTTGAGATGAGGGTGCGACCTATCTGGCGACATGGTGAAATAGGCAGGTCCAGCTACCGAGTCGGTGAGGCCGGCACGGTTGTGGTGGCGACCGGAGACAGGGAAACAGCGATGTCGCGACGGTCGATGGCTATGGGGAAGCAGCGCCGGGACTTTGGACGGATCCGAAGTTGGAGCCGCTCCGGCGCCGTGAACAACGGTGGGGGTGAATCGGCTCCGGTACAGTTCACGCGGCCGCCATCGAGGCAGCTCCAGCAGCACGGAGTAAGAGGCACACGGCCCAGTGCACGACGACAAATGGACAGCGTCTCCGGCATTAGGGAGGAGAGCGACTGTGAAATTGGTGTGGTGGGGGCGCCATGGAGGAGGGGCTGAGGTTTCGCGGCTCGGGAGAAGGGAGCTTCCGGGGAGAAGATTATTTGGCGCCCACGAGGTATGAATGGGGTGGATTGGGAGGGGAGTGGAACCATGTTTTACGGACGCATTTGCCTGAAATGTGAGGGGAAGTTACAGTTTGACCCCTGCCTTCAGGCTTCTCGGCGTGGCTCTGTGTACTGAGGGTCGGGGATAGTAGAGTAACTTTGCTTCTCCCCAAATAGTGGGCGTGAGCGATTTCGTGCGAGGAGGGAGTGTTTTGAAATATAGTGGGCGCGAGCGATTTCGGGCGAGGAGAGCGTGTTTTGAAATAGTGGGCACGAGCTATTTCGAGCGAGGAGAGCGTGTTTTGGCGACCATGGTTTATGAATTGTTCGGCACATGTCATTTCGGCCGAGGAGAAGGCGCGCTTGGATGAAGTTACGAACCTACCCTCGATGTACAACGAGCCAATTGATGTGTGTCCCACATAGGACGGTAATTTCGCGTCTTCCATTTATTTGCTCGGGCGAATTCCACCAAGCAGAGGATGTTTAACGGTTCATTTACATTTTGGGAGAATGAGCATCCATGTCTACCTTACCAAGTCGATTCGAATCAAATTTTGAAATATCATTCTTGATGCATAAAAAGCGACCTTCCCCTCTCCCGGACTCCTGCTCTCTCTCTCTCTCTCTCACCACCAATCTTCAATTCTGTCGCACGCATCCAACACACAAACCATGTTGGTCCCTCTCGCTTTCTCTCCATCTCTCTCTCTCTTTGTGTGTGTGTGTGTGGGGGGGGGGGTTCTAGTTCGCATGCATATATACTCCATCTATAGGTCTCTCTCGCACACTATGTATGATTCTCTAGGCCAAGCTAGATATCTTGGGTGCACTCATCATACGCAAACAAATTCCTTGGCTCGTTTCCCGTAACTCTTTCACGCACCACTCTGTCATCTCGGAGCTGTCCATCTCTCTCTCAAACTCTCCATCTACCTGGGTCACACATACACATGCATATCTCACTCCCACTCGATAGGCCCATCTAAAACTCTATCTCTCTCCCTCGTTCTCTTTCCATCTCACACGCACACACACACACAATATCATGCCTAGCTAGCCAAGTATGATGGTCTCTCACTCAACTGTAGACACATGCAGTCCCCCCTATATGTATATGACTAGCTAATCTTAGTCTCCATCACAAATATGTGCATGGTCTATCTCGATTTCTCTCGGCGCATCTTTCTATTGCGCACGCACCTCCCTCGATCTCCCACCCATATAGTCCCCTCATGATCTCGATGTGATCTCTCTATCACAAACACACCCTCTCGCCCTCCCCATGCGTCCATGTTCTCCATGTGTCCCTCTCGACCTTTGTTCCTTGTTGGCCAGACCTCTATTGGACATGTGCTATAGGGGTGTCTCTCTCCGTTGCAAACAATCACACACTAGCTATCTTCGTGTATCTCCTCGCCTCACTTTTCTATCTCAGAGATGCATGCTTGAGATGTTCGCCTAAGAAACGAAAAAACACACACTCTCTCTAATTTATCATTTGTTGTCACTTTATCTTTCACACACATACTCTTTTTTCACACTTACTCATTCTCCTTCACACGCACTTGATCTCTCTCGACTTAGGCACTCTCCTCGGTCCATAGCATATTGATTTATTGAAAAGTCAAACATCACAAAGTTTGACCATGTACATGGAGAAAAACAATTACATCTCGAACGGCAAACATATACCATTACATTCACCATGAGATGTAGTTTCGTATGATGTATCTTTGGTGTTGTAGATATAAATTACATTTGCGTAAACCTGATCAAAGTTTCCAAAGTTTGACTTCTAAAAAATTTACATGCACTGCATTATCGAGCAGATGGAATATCTCTTTCCCCCTCTCAGCTATCTGCCGCACCACTCAGCCTTATCGGGGCTCCTCAATCTCTCTCAAACTTTATATCTCCCTGGTTTACACATACACATGTCTTGCTCGCGCTATACATATAGACCCATCCAACACTCTTCGCCCTTGTTCTCTCTCTATGTGACACCCCCCCCCTAATAAGTACCATAATCCCTCACTCCATCATAGGCGCAAGCACTCCCCCCTAAGTATGATTATCTCTCACTAGCCATCACACACGTATTGTCTCCTTCCATCCATACGTCTATCTCGATATCTCTCGGGGTATCTTCTATCGGGCACACACCTTGTCACTCGATCTCCCACCAATGTAGTCCCATCACGATCTCCTGGGGATCTCTCTATGACAAACATACACTCTCTCCTCCCCATGTCTGCATTTTCTTCGTACGTCTCTCTCGACCTCTCTCCCTTGTTTGTCAGACCCCTCCTGGCCACGTGCTAGGGGTCTTGCTTTCTCGGTTGCAAACAACCACACACTATCTCCTCACCTTGCTTCCGTTATCGAAGATGCATGTGTGATATGTTTGCATAAGACACACACATTTTTTCTCGACTTTTATCAAGTGTTGTCCATGTCTCTTTCACACACGCACACACACTTTTTTCACTCACTCTTTCTATTTCACACACTCTCTCTCTAGTTAGGGACTCTCTCACGTCCATAAGCATATGGATGTTTTGAAAAGTCAAACCTCAGAAAAGTTTGACCAAGTATATGTGGAGAAAAACATTTACATCTGGAACGATCATTAGATTCATCACAACATGTACTTACTTCATAGTATCATTTATCTTTGGTATTGTAGATATAAGTAATTTCTTTATAAACTTGGTCAAAGTTTCAAAAGTTTGACTTTTAAAAAAATGTTGGAACTACATTATCGGACGGAGGGAGTAGCTCTTTCTCTTTCTCTTTCTCTCTCTCTCTCTCTCTCTCTCTCTCTCTGCTATCTCTCACGGGCCTACCCTCTCACTCGAACACTCTATACCGACGGATTATACGCTCACTGTGTCAGCGTATAGCTCCGTATATTTTTTAGTTAACCGGTCAACCATTCCACATGCTGCCTTGTCAGCTCGTGTTCTGTATCTTCGTGTGCTGGCCCATGTGGCAGTGGGTGAAAATAAGTAAACTAGAGGCCCATCTGACACGCGGTGAAGTAAACAAAGTTGAAACCACTCAGGGTAGCACCCCGCACGCTAGTAAATTGAGGGTGCATTGAGGACACACTTCTTCCGCGTTAAGGACGCACTCGCGCACAATTCACCACCGCACGGCGTCAATGAGAGAGCACGAGATGGTAGCCATGGACATGGTCGGCCCTTTTTGAAGATAGTACTAATAGATAACTTTGATGTGTCCCGTCAACTCGCAGAACAACGAGAAGCTTGCTTACTACGCCTTCTCCCTCGCCAATGCGTGCACGGTGGCTCACAGCACGAGGATAAACTTTTGCTTACAAGCGGTGGAGGTGCAGCTGTTCATTTGGTGTCAGATTGCCAGAAGTACTACTATAGTACCGTCATTATTGTTCGACTTCCGGAAGAGGAGAAGAGCCAAGCGCAAGGTCACATACTAACCTAGTACACTACTACTATAGCCAAAGTTGGTCCACCTTTTTAGAGCATGGTTAATTAATATAGGTGGCTCTTGCAGCGGCACATCATTTAGAGCAAGTACTCTCTTCGTAGGAACAAAGGAAGTGAAATAAAAGTTGGAGTGGATGCTAGATTGCCAATTAAAACATGATTACATAGGAAAAAAATCCTATATCATTCTATCCTTTGAATCAAACGACCAATGTAGGAAAATTATGAGGGGGGGTCTCTCCAATAGTGTTCCTCGGCTTGCACCTAGCATCACAGTGGTCGAACTAGAAGTCATTCATCTGGTACACGTGGCATCTCAGATCTGGACACAAGGTCGCGCGACCTCTCACTTCCTCCGCCATTTGAAGGGGCGCGCCGGTGGAGGGCAAGCATACTCCAATATTAGGTTGGCTCTATGTGATGCGGCAACTTCATATACTAACCGGATGCTGGACATACTCTACGGTACTCACACTCCAAGAAGTGACTCGAAAACCATTCATAAATTGAGTCTATGACATGCATTTGCAAATGTACCATTCATTACATACAACAAGTCATCAAGACACAACGACAACGAGGATACATGTTGGATTATATATTATTTCCAACAAAACATTCTAGTAAATACTGAAGTTTTCATCACACAACAAATAACAAGCAATGAAATGAACTTCAACTCAACCAATCCTCTACGTTGGAAACGCTTGCTTTGAACCATAGGTGCTCTGGGAAGGGCCAGCTATTGTCAATATCAAGAGCAACGCAGGACTGATCATCCAAGCTGAAGCGGCATATATCAGGACCAGGGTAGGGAACCACCGCAATGTCCGTGGTATAGATACAGTTGCTTCTCATAAGTGGTAGTAACGTTGTGTCAACAGCAGCTAGATCGCCTTTCACCATCATTGTATAGTTTTGTCCAAGAGCGAGTTTTCTCCAAGACTATCAATATTGTACCAGGGAGAAGGTGTTGGTGCTAGCACACTAGTATCCATCCCTAATACCCTACAATGGGTGTAGGAATAGGTCTGGAGAGGGCGACCATGGGAGACAACACCTGCTACCTCAGTAGTAACAATCACAGTGCACTGTATACACACAAGAAGAGGTGATCCATCAGAGTTAGTTGCCAGACACCACTAAGTATATAAGTTCTGCTCGTCCTCATGCTCGTGATCATCACCATCGTCATCTCCCCCTTGGTTATAAATTTTTTGAAGTATAGGTGGTGGAATGTTCGCAGGACCTTGGAAACACAAGAAGGTTAATTAGTAAAGGGAAACTTTCTAACCCGCATGCATGTGGCTAAAACAATTGTAATTACGGTGGAAGACAAACATACCGAAACTACGAGGATCCCATGCAAAAACAGTGCCACGAGTGGTGGCAACAAACACAAGATCCTCGTATTCAATTGCATCACAGTACTCATCCTTGTACAGAAACTGATTTTTGAGAAATATCCATGGACGAACCGTGGAATTAGTAAGGACGGCAACAAGCTTGTCGAAGATAGCAACAACTTGATAGTTCTTGTAATTCCAAGAGCGGTTGGGAACTCGACAAATTGCTATCTTCCGTAGACGACAATCACCATGATCATATTTGAACGTACGTAGATCATCTATGTGCTCAACCTCAAGGCACTCGGAGATTTTTGGACGTGGAATCCGCTGACGAGTTTACACATTGACAAGTTTCCACCCATAATTGTACCAAATATAAACAACCCAATCTCCATTTGGGCCAACCCAGGCCTTACCCTGAAGCGATGGCATCTTGACATCACACATATCGTTATCAAGTGGCAGCAACTTGCACAAGGCGAGGCCTCCGTCGTCCGCGCCCATGCGAATAGGCTTATAGCGAAGAAGATAAGGGAGATCAAACCGCTCCTAGACCCTTAGGTTCCTTGTAATGACGTTATTAGTTGAGTGGAGAATGGGCTTGAACGAACCTGCCATGCTAGCCGAGGTGATGACGTCGCACCGATCAATGAGTTCCCCCACCACGTCATCTTTCAGATCAGGGAAGGAATAACGAGGTCGTTTCCGGCTTGTTCCCTCCATGGAGAAGACGATCGAACAATGGTAGAAGGAAGGGTGAAGGCAAATGGAGGAGGGAGGAAGAGCGTGCGATAGCAGTTCCAAATCGAGAGGGAAAGGCGAAGAGCCGGTGGACGGTTGCCAGTTTGCCACGGTACATGAAGAGGCGCCCTGGCCTACACGTCCTTTCGGAAATTGTACAAAAGGATTCGCCATCGTCTCATTGACATGTTGGAACGGGACCACATGTCAACAAAACATGGTGTCTAATTTCTCGTGCAAAATGCGATCTAGCCGTGTTGGCCCGACGTGCCGCATTAGTTATCGACCTTTATTTTTTAAAGGTGTGCCGTTCGGTTTTGAAGCACGACTAACTGGTACTGTTTGCAGAGAAAATATGAACTACTCTACCACTAGTCCACCTCTAGTACTAGTAGTATAAAAAAGATATATAGGCTGGAGCTTCAAAGCTTTCTTGCTAAGGGCTGCCCACTTTCTTCTCACACTGTCACCCTCTCTCCGGATTTAAAAATGATGACCTCTCTCTCCCTCCTCACCGGTGGTCACAGAAAGGCCGGGGAAGAAAAGGACGTGCAGCGTTGATGCACTCGTCGTTGGCGAGCGAGGTCACGCACTGACAACAAGGTCGTCCTCTCAGACCTAGTGCCCGTGCGGGATGGCCTCCGTCCCCAAGCTCGCTGCCGTAGTGAGTGCTGAGGACGATGACCACGAGCGAAGCCACTTCCCGCCGACCATCAGGTATGCTACCTCTTTTCGAACCATACCCTTGTTTTATTGCCCCATCTTCCACGTCATTGCATGTGGATCTTTTCCACTCCACCATCTTCCCACTTTCCTATCCTCTGCTCTGCTGGTCACGCAGACGAAAACCTTAATTTGCACTATTAAAGGAAACCCTACTTCATGCAGACTGATCCATGTATGGGTTGAATAAGGAAAGGAAGGGAGACTGTGCTGTCCAAGAGAGTAGGCATCAAACCCGCATCTAGGTTGAAAAGGGGGAAATTAGTAGCTAAGGAACGAGGCTCATGTCTCTTGGTTGAAGAAGGGTAGAAAGGCATGACAACACAATAGAGAATGACCAGGTCGATCGGTTTGTTGTCCTCACATAGGAAAAAGGTGGCTAAAGAGAACAAAAATGGGACGTAATCCACATATGCTGCCTCGATATTTGTTGCTCTGGGAAACCATACCTCCCTCACCACTCTATGCGTCCGTGGAGGTACATCGTACTGGTGCGCCCACTGTCCGAATGGGTCTCCCATGCTCTTATTGCCACTTTTTTGCCGTTAGTATAACGCCAGCGGTAAAGTCAACCAATGATACTGCTAAAGTGATGCCACATTTAACTAATGTCACACTCGGTCTAATGCCACCGTTAAATTTAAGCAATGCCATTTAATGTCTCTGGATTATTTCAGGGTTAGCTGTTGATTGTGGATGTATTAAAGATTTTTCAGCTAAGGCATTCTAATGTTGTGGCATAGCCAGTATACCAATGATGAAACTTGTTACTACCTTCAGATTTTTGCACTGTTAATGCTTATAGATTACATACCTCACTTTCATGAGATAAGTCAATTTTTTTGTACAATGTCACCTAAATGCCAAGGGGCTGATGTCATTTTATTTTGGTTAAACTACACAAAAATTTATGAAGACAAGAGGAAAGGTCAAGAGTGCCCACCTCCTCCTTTGGCAATTGTATTGATTTGTTCGATCAAGTTTTTCTGTTTGATCGATTATCAAGATTGGGATAGCAATTTTTCATGTCCACTCGAGTTCAAAATGATATTTACCTTGAAGGTACATGGTTTGCAATTTTTTAATACTGTCATTAGTTAATAATGCTAGTTACCTTTAGACTTTTTTTATTTGGTTTAATGCTCTTGCACAACTAGTATACCAATGCTGAAACTTGTTACCTTTACATTTTGTACTGTTAATTCTTATACAAATCTTCCAGTGCTAGAGCTTATGGAAATCTGTTCAGTAAAACCATTGTACTGTACCCTGTAATAAAATAACTACTCTACTGTTACACTAGCCACTGGATTAGTGTATATTTGTACTATTCGAATGGTTTTGCATTAGCGTATGGACATATATAAAGGGTGGCAAGCTTTCCCAGATATGTGCTCAAGAAAACTACTACCTGTTTTTCTAAATACTGGACGTTTGGGTACTTTAAATTGAACTGCGAAAACGTCTTCTATTAAGGAACAGAGGGTGTAGAGTTCACTCAAATTATCCCGGTAAAGCTAGTGACACCTTTGTTAAAATTAATGTTCATTATGTTATCGGAGGAGGTCTGTATGTTTGTCTATAATGCCTGTCAACTACATACCTAACATCAAGATGTAATGTTAAGTCGTTTCCTTTTGTATAGTGTCACTGAATTGTCAAGGCGGTGATGACATTTTATTTTAGTTCAACTACATAAAATATGCTTAAAAGAATAGGAAAGGTCAGGAATCGATCATTCTTTCAGAAATAACTATATATGCCTTTCTGATATCAGCCACTGTTGCCTTATTTATTCCTTCAAATAGGTGGTTAGAAACAGTCTTGCTACCTTTTCCCATTAAGAAATTGGAATGCTTATATTTGTGAGTATATGCTTCAACTAGTGCCACTTTTATAGTAATCACACTTTCAATATCTATGCAAACAGGGATGCTCAATTTTAGTGGAACTGCACAAAAAGTCCAACTGGTTCAACATTAGGAGCATGTTTTCTTCCAAACCTTTATATCCAATTGGTGGCACTATGAGCTATTCATTACGAAGGTACATGGTTTGCTACTATCTTGCTACTCTTTTTGTATTGTCATTAGATAGTAATACTAGTGGTTTCATGTGAATTTATTGGCAGGGTGGACCTACATTGGAGGTGCAAGACAGGATTCAATGATTGGATGCTCAATTTCGGTTGTATCGATTTCACCTCTTCCATCACTATGAACACGGATATCCTTGGTCTGATGAAGAATAGGCGCTATATTTCTGCTCTGAACCAGCAAATCAATTCAGTATGAAATTGTCCAGGGCAAAACATGACTATATCAAATTGTCCAGTGCAAAACATGACAGATGCTCAGCGGAAGGGACATGTTTAAACCAAAAATACAAGGTGGGGTATATGTTTACTAGCTGCTTGATATTTGTGCAGACAGAGATGTCTTCCTGTTGCTATTTGGCAAACACACAAAGTGAACGCATTTTTGGTTGAACTGCACAAGAGAACAGTATAGTCACTACATCCAGTGCCATTTGAAAATAGACACAGAAAGATTGTATAGTCACTTCATAGACTGTAGGAAAGTAGTACTGTACTATTTATTGGCCAACACTAGGTGTTTCATTGCTTTGGTGTTATTATACAATGGGCAACAATTTGCCTAATTTAAAGTTTGTATTCCGGAAATAGTCTCGCCGTGTGATCGAGAGAAGACCAAATCATATTGCAGTGGATGTTCCTCCATCATGTGTGGTTCATTCTCATGGTTCCAGCTGTTGGTGAAACCACTTACGTTTGCAAGAGGAATTGTAGACTTCACAAACAAATTTATCTTTCAGTCTATACTGAATGTTGGCCAAGAGAAGCATCCATGTTAGTAGGAAGAACAGATGTTTTGTCTAGATCTTTGCTTTTGGAGCTACATATTTATATATGATCTGTGAATCATTGAGATGCATTAACATGTTGATCTTATGTATGGGAATCGTACTAGTTGGTTTTGAATTTGGGCTACTAATGTGAACATATTAGAATGCCAGGCCTGTGAGTCTCGTGTGAACATTTTGAACGGATTGGCTCTTACTGCTGTGCATAGCATGATCCTTATTTCTATGTTCTTAGTGCTTACAAGTTACTAACAGTTCCTTATTTCTGTTCGCTCAGTGTTTAGAAGTTACTGATGGATCACTAGCTAGCCTACTAATGCGCTCCTAGCAGTTTTGGTTCCGACGCAAGATCCGAAGTGGTAGTTTTTTGAATAAAAATGCCTACCTCTGAAGAAACTGATAAGCTGGTCTAAGGAAAATGTCATGCGAATGTGAAGAAACTGCCAGCAAAAACGTTCGCAAATGCCTTATCTCCCAACGAATGTTCATCAGCTAATGCGACCGTACACATACACCATCCGACCTACTCGATCCTACACATACACTATCCGACCTACTCGATCCTACACGGATAAATAGCGGATCATGCATGTACTACCTCCTTTCCGGGTTGCGGGGCTCAATTCAAAAAATGACCTACTCGATCCGACACGAATAAAAAGCGGATCACACACGTACTACCTCCTTTTTGGTTTGCAGGGCTTAATTCAAAAATCTAACCAACCAAGGTAGATGATGAGTGGTGGAATCATTTTTGACAAAGAGGGAGTACCTCATCTGGATGATTCGAGTGCACTCGTTTGATCGTCATGCCGGCGTGCGACCCAGCACGGACGGGACGCACCACTGACGGGACGGGACGACACAACCATAATTCCAATTTTTCTAGTTTTCCATGGCAAGCTGGCGCGCTAAGCCATGCCTACTTATGCATTGAATTCCGATGACTGCGATGACCGTCGCGTTTCCCGTGAGACACTAGTTCGCCTACCTTCCGCCTATAATTACTGTTTCCCGGGCTTCTTTGGTTGCACCATCACCCAAATAGCCCTATCCTCATAACCCCCCACCGGCCTGACGCCGCTCGCCACTTATCCTCGATCTCGCCACGTCCTCCATGCCCCCGCCCGTCCGTGACAGGCGACACCGGAGGCAGTCACCACCGGAACTAGTGTTTGGTTTTTCACCGGAAGGCAGACGGAGGGAGGAGGCATTCTATCGGTCTTTAGATGGCAATGCGGACTACGAGGAGTTGTTGGAGCACGACCGCCTGAAGGAGGAGCAGCATATTACCGATTTGCGCCGCCAGCTGGACATGGAGCAGCACCGCACCGACACTCTGAGTCGCAAGCAAAGCGCCCGCAACTGGGCCGACTACGTGGAGGCTGGCGCCCGGCAAATAGCCATGTAGGCTGTCGGGCACGCACACATTTGCAACACCAATTGACGGTGTCCTGGACTAGGGGGTACCCACCACGTCGTCTCCCGATCTGTTAGATTGGGCGGAGGACCCCCATGGCCGTATACTCATGGGCCAGTTCGGACAGCTGCCGCATACAAGGAAGATTCCACAAGACTTGGCAATCAAGGCAAGGACCCTACCCCACCGGCGTATTCAGCTAGGACTCTTGTTATCCTAGGCCTCTGGTGCATTATATAAACCGAGGCCAGGCTAGTCGACAGAATCAACTCCATATACAACAATCATACCATAGGCTAGCTTCTAGGGTTTAGCCTCCTTGATCTCGTGGTAGATCTACTCTTGTACTACCCATATCATCAATATTAATCAAGCAGGACGTAGGGTTTTACCTCCATCAAGAGGGCCCGAACCTGGGTAAAACATCATGTTCCCTGCCTCCTGTTACCATCCGGCCTACACGCACAGTTCGGGACCCGCTATCCGAGATCCGCCGGTTTTGACACCGACATTGGTGCTTTCATTGAGAGTTCCGCTGTGTGATCGACAAAAGGATCGATGGCTCGCCTGCAGATCAACTGCGACTTCGGCATCTTCGTCACCAGCTCGACTGGTCACCTTGGTTCGACCAAGAATTGCGCCCCGTGTTCGGATCACCATGTTCGGACGAGGGCCTTCATCAAACATCAACTCCGATCTCTATCAAGATCACGGAGGAATCATCCATGGAGCTCGGGGGCTCAACATCAACATTGCCCTCAAGCGATCGTGCTGTTTTTCTGGACAGCAAACTCGTATCTGCTGCCACCACCTCTTCGAGTATCGCTTTGACGATCTCTTTGGTGGAATTGTGCGGAATTGAGTCTACAACAACCCTGCAAAATTTTGTCGAGTTCCGATGGAGGAATCTCTGGCAATCCACGATATACCGGAGCCCTGTCAAATCTGGACGGGAATTTGGATGTGTTTAGGGCGTGGTGTCCAGCTTCTAGCTCGGACGTACTTTGGAAGATCCAACCATTGATCGGTTGTGGAATTCCTGTATCTACCACCTTTCAAAATTTCAGCTCGATCCAACCGTCCAAACTCCGGGAACCTTCCAATTAGTGCATCACTTTTCGGATCTGTTTTCTGCGCGAAAACGAATCCGACCCAATTTCATCTTTTCTATGAACGGGATTTCGGACATCCCTTTTGAAGGAAGTTTTGTATGGGGTATTGTGTTTTGTTCCTGAACACATCCCACTAACTTTAAGATCTTTTGAACATGATCTTCAACATCATGCTGGTGTCAAACCAGTCCGGCAATATTACTCCACGGCTGCCGACCTGCGCTAAGACACGGCGTCACTTTGTTGAGCCGAGCTCAACTTCTTCGGATCATCATCTCGGCAAGCCGAACAAGAGTCCGGCATCGTGAAGGATAAATCATCACCAACATCGCCGCCCCACGGATTACACGGAGCGGGCATACCGGCATCGCCGCACGGTTGCTTCATCAAGCCGGCATCGACCACGTCACGACCTGCATCGACAGGGCCGCACTATCGCTTCTTCAAGCTGGTGTCCATCACGCCGACCTACTTCGACTCATCGGCTGACATCGGGGCTTCGACATCTCGGCTGGACCGGGGGCTTCGCCATCTCTTCATCAACCTACTCCGGACACTTCGGCGTCACTAGCCGACCAGCTCCGTCACGTTAGCTGGGCCGAGGGCTTTGCCTCGGCGAGCCAACCTTTATCAGCATTGCCATACCGTCGTTTTATCGCCCATCAGGCAATGGGTGTGCGGATCGAGTCCCAATTTTTGGAATCACCTTCCTTCGGATTGCTACAACAAATAAACCAGGTGCTATCAATCCCTAATATTTTTTGCTTGTTTGGGTTCATTTTTCCCAAGGAATTATTACTCTGGTTTGTCCATCATATGTACACAGGTCTATTAAATGGTAGCCGCATTCACGATAGTCGCATGGTGGTTCGGTCAATTTCCGTACATAGTCCGGCGAACGCCGCATCCGGAGCTCGGACCGACCTGCGAATTCAGGCTTCGCCACCCCTTTACCGCGTCACGCCGACGCCCTACATCGACATTGACTTCGGCGCCAGGCCATATTTATTTTATTACTCACTTTGCATAAATTATTTATTATGCAACGATTTTTTTTTAAAATTATCATTATTACTACTATCTCCGGTTTGCACGATTTTTTGTGCACAGGAAAATGATCTGGGGACTTCGGCATCACTCTGCCGGTCTGCATTGACCGTGCTATGTCACCACTTCGGCGTGTCGAGCTCTCCGCGCCGCCACCTAGGGACCGGCTTGGGGGATGGAACCTTACCCTGCATCAAGCTCGGACCGCGTCATCAATACCGAACACATTAACCAGCTAAGTCACTTTCATGCTCAAAGCTTTAATTTCTAACTTGTGTTCGGTTCAACCAAGCATTATACTTTTTGGAAAAAAGTTGCTTGTAAAAATTTCGTTGTCCAAACTTTATTTGTGATGCATAAATTCAAATACCCAATTCATTTGGGGGCTTCCTTCATGAAGCTTTTCCTCTTGCATATGATTATACTTGTACGGCTTCGTTCCTTGTTCGTGTATTATGCCACAATATGCACCATATTGACTTAAGCGATTTGCAAGCTGGGTTGCCTCGCTCCTGTGTTTACCCCTACGTTCCCGATTGTTTGGCTAGGGAGTAAAGGGAGCACCTCTGCGATTGTCACGATCGGGTCGCCCGAGCCGGACCTCAGACTGGGTGAAGCCGAAAGCTAGCGCTCTTATAGTTTTCAATGATGGTCGGCACACAACGGAACTCATGAGTACAAAAAAAAATATTGCACAAGTCTCATAATAACAATGAGCACCGAAGAAAGGTATCGGTGGGGGTACTATTTTCTTCGAAGATGCTTCTTACACTTCACGGTAATATAGCATAAGTTCCCTGAGCGCGCTTTGTCTGTTACAGCCTTATGGCCTGATTGCCTGGTTATTGGAAACACCGTCGATATTCTCGACCGATGGAGTACATAACACTTTTCGGTCCTTTACCAAAGAGGGAGAAGCTGACGGTCGGTTAAGATGCGTTTAAAGTTCGGTTGAACATAGATATGATATAAGTACTTCGGTACATGCAATCATTCTTCTACCCAAGTCACTTGGGGGCTCTTAAAATTTCTATGAGCTATTTTATAGTAAATGTGTTTTCTTCTTGGTCATTGCAAAGTCTTTTTCTATCGCTCCTTTTTCGACGTGAGTGTGTGGTCAATAGCCATATAACCCATTTCTCACTAGCGACCGCTCGAGTTTAGTTCGCTAAACTGGTCTAACGAGAAGCACTCTGCCTTCGGGATAGCAGGCTGCAGCCGTAGGCTGACCCGCTTGAAGTCTTGAGATCGGATGTGTAATGTTAAAGCACGACAGAAGCACTCTTTTTTTTCTAAGACCAATTTTCGGATTGGCACCAAACACTTGATATTGTTCGGATGTCATGTTTTTACTGACGTTTCTTGGTTTTCCAAGCTTTTTGGCACTTTTAAACTATTTGTGCTTTTCCAGCATTAGTCTCGCAGTGCAACGCCGGACACCTTTAGGGATTCGGCAAAAACATTCTCAGATATTGCTATATACGCATCGGTTTCAAATTGTGTCTTCGGTCAATAGTTGGGTTGCCCGGCTCCTGCACTTGCTTCGTACGTTCCGTTTTGTTCAGCTAGGCATGCAAAGGGAGAACCACTGCGATTGTGCTTCCAGCTCACATGGTTAAGCACCTAAGTGGAGAAAGCCGAAAACTGACTGTCACAATAAGCGTAAACTGGTCAGCGATCCAATGACTGTGTTAAATAATGGGCCACTCATAACAATGGCCGAAGTGTTTACGGCTTGACCTCGACTGTCGCCGAACACTACCGGGGGCTATTAACTAGCCTCCCAAACTAAATTCTCAATATTTTGCTCTTACATAGGAGCTGAGGTTTCATGATCATGCTTAGCATGACAACCCAAAGAAAGGAACTGATAGCGGGACTATTTTCTTTGGAAGACATTTCTTCTGTTAAGCAGTAATATAACATATCTCTCTGCGTACCTTTGTTTATACAACCGTGTGGCCAGATTGCCTTGTTTGTCGTAAATCTTTGCCCTCATAAAGGATTTATAAAGTAGGACAAACACTCCTCGGCTACTGGCCGAGGAGGTGGAAGCCGATGGTCGATCAACAAAGTTTTGTACAATGCGGATCCGAGCATTAATGACGTAAAGTACTTGGATACATAGAGTCATTACACATAATTTGTGATTTTACTATGGATATCGATCCTTAATTCAGCCACCCGTGCCCGCATTAAGGCTCGGGGGCTACGGGTCTTCAGGCTTATTATTTACAAATATTAAAGGGGCACATCGATCCCCTGATCTGGTGTTGCCACCCGACCAGTGTCTCGGGGGCTACTGCATTGCTTGTCCAATGCAGAAAATTTTATGTGCAATATAGTTTTCGAGGAGATTTTGATCCTCAGGTTGGTCGGCCGCACCCAACCTGAGTCTCGAGGACTGAGCACGCCGCTTTTAGTGTCCCGAGGTATTCTGCCGAGCTTGGACTTGATCCTCGGGCCGATTTTGCAAATCAACCTGAGTCTCAGCGGCTACTGGGACCAGTGGTCTTACGTCATCCTTCAGGTGCATCTTGGGTTTTAGACCGATACACACCTTGAGGGCTACTGGCTATATATCTCGGCAGAGAATAAATTGCACCAATAAAAAATATTCACAAAAATCGGCCACATTCGGGGTGGTGCACCACCTCGGAAGCAGCCCGGCATAAAGCTCGGGCGCTAATGGCTGGCTCCATAGAGGGCATTTCCGGCATTAAGCTCGGCTAAACTCCTTCAAACTTCTTTGAACCAAGGTGATTTATGACACCTCGGATATAGTCCGGCATTGGAGCTCGGATACATAGTCCAGCGTTGGAGCTCGGATATATTCCAGCGTTAGAGCTGCGAAGCGGTCTGGCGTTGGTGCTCGGTTGCAAAAGATACCTCGAATACAATCTGGCGTTGGAGCTCGGACGCAAGAGGACGCTGCCGCCCGGGAACAACTTCAAACCCGAGGTGTGGCATAAAAATAACAAGGCATTGATAAAAGCCGGAAACTTAAAGGGGCTCCTTGGGTACCCGATGTGTAAACTCGTCGAATGCATTTCGGCGATCCTCAAGATCAAAGATGAGAAGATTTGTTGAACCAGTTTTCAAGACCGGCGACCGAAGATGAAGAACAGTTCGGAAGAATCGAGGAGCGTCCCTAACTTGAAGACCAGTTCAGGGGGCTACTGACGGTGTCCTAGACTAGGGGGTACTCACCACGTCGTCTCCCGATCTGTTAGATTGGGCCGAGGACCCCCATGGCCGTATACTCATGGGCCAGTTCGGACAGCTGCCGCATACAAGGAAGATTCCACAAGACTTGGCAATCAAGGCAAGGACTCCACCCCACCGGCGTAATCGGCTAGGACCCTTGTTATCCTAGGCCTCTGGTGCATTATATAAACCGAGGCCAGGCTAGTCGATAGAATCAACTCCATATACAACAATCATACCATAGGCTAGCTTCTAGGGTTTAGCCTCCTTGATCTCATGGTAGATCTACTCTTGTACTACCCATATCATCAATATTAATCAAGCAGGACGTAGGGTTTTACCTCCATCAAGAGGGCCCGAACCTGGGTAAAACATTGTGTTCCCTGCCTCCTGTTACCATCCAGCCTAGACGCACAGTTCGGGACCCGCTACCCGAGATCCGCCGGTTTTGACACCGACACCAATTTTTACTACCAACTCGTCAAGTGGGTTTCCCACTTAGAAGCCGAAGCTTCGGTGGACCACGCCAGCATGGAAAGGGCCAACGCACGCGAGCAACGCGCCCTATTGCACCTCTGGCAAGTCCGAGGCGAGGCGGAGGACGCCGGGGCCGGCGTTTAGCGTGTACCACAGATGGCGGCCGGCATCGTCTAGTTAGCTAAGAGTAAGTTAGTACTTGTACGCTACTAGAGTATTAGCGGGAGTAGATAGTTAACTTGGCTATGATGGTTGTCAACATGGAAGTTCAGTACTCTATATGTGGATCAGACATGTTACTTTGCTCTGAATGTTGAACTTTCCGTTTGAACGTATGGAATGGGCTGTTATTTTTTTTATAAATGGGTTGTATTTGTCCTCCACGGGTTTAGAGGCTGACTTGTGGGCCTACCAAGTTGACGCGTACACAATCAGGAGATGATTGTACATGGAGAGGATGACAACAGGGACCCGCCAAGGTCGTGGCAGTACGCAAGCAAGTGCCTCATTATTTCAAGCCAATAAAAAAATGGCTCCTCCTAATGGATTTCTGACATCTTGGTCCCATGCCATTGTCAACGTAGTCAATAAACAAGAATATTGCACAACGAGCGGCTGACATCAGGGACCCAGCAGCTCGCCTAGTTATTTTAGTTTTGGGTTAATTTGATAAATGCCACTCCAAATCTGGTGTTTCCGAGAAATGCAACTGCAATTTCCAAACTTTGAAAAATGCCATTTCATGCCATTTCCAGTGGCATTTTTCAAAGTCTGAAGTGGCGTTTTTCAAAGTTTGCAAATTGCAGTGACGTTTTCTAAAGTTTGCAAAAATTGCAGTGGCATTTTTCAAAGTTTGGAAATTGCAGTGGCATTTTTATGAATCGCCATCATTGGAGTGGCATTTATCTAATTTGTTTTTGAGACAGAAGCAGGGTGCCAAATGGGCTGTGCGGGGCACTCTGGCCTGTCTAGACAGCCTTCTCTTTTATGTTTACCACAGACCAGCCCAGTAGTTTTTTTTCTTTCTGAAAATGGCTAGCCCAGTTTTTTTGTGATTCACTACTTGAGCACTATATGCCTAGGTTAATGGCTTTAAAGAAAGCGCTGCCAGGGAGACAACCCAGAAGTTTTAGAGAGTCATTTATTTCTGTTGAGTGCTTTTATATAGTTTAAAAACAAAATAAAATAAAGAGGGCAACCCAAAACTTTTTCAAAAAGGAAAGTGAAAGTGAAAAAGACAAGCATTGTTGAAGTGGGAGAGCTCCTTGAACTTTCTTCATGCTCACGGCAACTTTGTGAATCTTGATTATAGAAAATTTTCAACAAAAATAATTATCCCCTTGTACAATTCCATTGTATTATGAAAATAATGCGCCAAGGTTTGCCTTTAGGATGTTTACTTTGCTTGTTGGTTTGTACGATGCAGGACAAAAACTTTGGCTATAGTGTGTGATTTTACATTTTTTTTACTGGAACGTCAAACGGTTCTGATTCTTTTTGCAATGTCTTTCTATACAAATTGTTTATTTTTCCTAATTTTGGTAGAATTTTTTAAGTATCATAAGTATGGTGAATGTTCATATTATTATAGACTGTTCTGTTTTAGACAGATTCTGTTTTTGATGCATAGTTTGCTTGTTTTGAGGAAACTATCAATTTATATTAGTGGATTAAGCCAAGAAAAGGTTATATTACAATAGACACAATGCAAAAAAAAATATGAATTGGTTTGCAACAGTACTTAGAGTAGTGATTTGCTTTATTATACTAACGGATCTTACCGAGTTTTCTGTTGAAGTTTTGTGTGGATGAAGTGTTCGATGATCGAGAAGGTCTCGATGTGAGAAGAAGGAAGAGAGGCAAGAGCTTAAGCTTGGGGATGCCCGAGGCACCCCAAGTAAATATTCAAGGAGAGTCAAGCGTCTAAGCTTGGGGATGCCCCGGAAGGCATCCCCTCTTTCTTCGACAAATATCGCTATGTTTTCGGATTCGTTTCGTTCATGCGATATGTGCAAATCTCCGAGCATCTTTTGCATTTAGTTTTCATTTTTATTTTATGCACCATGCTGGTATGAGATAGTCCTTGGTTGATTTATAGAATGCTCTATGCACTTCACTTATATCTTTTGAGTATGGCTTTATAGAATGCTTCATGTGCTTCACTTATATCATTTGAAGTTTGGATTGCATGTTTCTCTTCACTTAGACAACCACCATTTGTAGAATGCTCTTTTGCTTCACTTATATTTGTTAGAGCGTGGGCATATCTTTTGTAGAAAGAACTAAACTCTCTTGCTTCACTTATATCTATTTAGAGAGATGACAGGAACTGGTCATTCACATGGTTAGTCATAAAATCCTACATAAAACTTATAGATCACTGAATATGATATGTTTGATTCCTTGCAATAGTTTTGCGATATAAAGATGGTGATATTAGAGTCATGCTAGTGGGTAGTTGTGGATTAGTATAAATACTTGTGTTGAGGTTTGTGATTCCCGTAGTATGCACGTATGGTGAACCGTTATGTAACGAAGTCGGAGCATGATTTATTTATTGATTGTCTTCTTTATGACTGGCGGTCAGGGACGAGCGATGGTCTTTTCCTACCAATCTATCCCCCTAGGAGCATGCACGTAGTACTTTATTTCGATAGCTAATAGACTTTTGCAATAAGTATGTGAGTTCTTTATGACTAATGTTCAGTCCATGGATTATACGCACTCTCACCCTTCCACCATTGCTAGCCTCTCTAGTATCGTGCAACTTCCGCCGGTACCATAAACCCACCATATACCTTCCTCAAAACAGCCACCATATCTACCTACTATGGCATTTCCATAGCCATTTCGAGATATATTGACGTGCAACTTTCATCATCATCATATACATGACTTGAGCATTTATTGTCATATTGCTTTGCATGATCGTAAGATAGCTAGCATGATGTTTTCATGGCTTGTCCGTTTTTTGATGTCATTGCTACGCCAGATCATTGCACATCTCGGTACACCGCCGGAGGCATTCATATAGAGTCATATCTTTGTTCGAGTATCGAGTTGTAATATTGAGTTGTAAGTAAATAAAAGTGTGATGATCATCATTATTAGAGCATTGCCCCAGTGAGGAAAGGATGGTGGAGACTATGATTCCCCCACAAGTCGGGATGAGACTCCGGACAAAAAAAGAAAGAAAGAGAAAGGCCAAAAAAAGAGAAGGCCCAAAAAACAAATAAAAATGAGAGAAAAAGAGAGAAGGGGCAATGTTACTATCCTTTTACCGCACTTTGCTTCAAAATAGCACCATGTTCTTCATATAGAGAGACTCTTGAGTTATCACTTTCATATACTAGTGGGAATTTTCATTATAGAACTTGGCTTGTATATTCCGATGATGGGCTTCCTCAAACGCCCGAGGTCTTCATCAGCAAGCTAGTTGGATGCACACCCACTTAGTTTTCAGTCTGACCTTTCATACACTTATAGCTCTTAGTGCATCTGTTGCATGGCAATCCCTACTCACTCACATTGATATCTATTGATGGGCATGTCCATAGCCGGTTGATACGCCTAGTTGATGTGAGACTATCTTCTCCTTCTTGTCTTCTCCACAATCACCATTCTATTCCACCTATATTGCTATGTCCATGGCTCATGCTCATGTATTGCGTGAAAGTTGAAAAGGTTTGAGAACGTCAAAAGTATGAAACAATTGCTTGGCTAGTCGTCGGGGTTTTGCATAATGTGAATATTTTGTGTGGTGAAGATGGAGCATAGCCAGACTATATGATTTTGTAGGGATAACTTTCTTTGGCCATGTTATTTTGAAAAGACATGATTGCTTTATTAGTAGGCTTGAAGTATTATTGTTTCTATGTCAAATGATAGACTATTGCTTTGAATCACTCGTGTCTTAATATTCATGCCATGATTAGACACATGATCAAGATTATGCTAGGTAGCATTCCACATCAAAAATTATATTTTTTACCATTTACCTACTCGAGGACGAGCAGGAATTAAGCTTGGGGATGCTGATATGTCTCCGTCGTATCTATAATTTTTGATTGTTCCATGCCAATATTCTACAACTTTCATATACTTTTGGCAACCTTTTATATTATTTTTGGGACTAACATATTGATCCAGTGCCCACTGACAGTTCCTGTTTGTTGCATGTTTTATGTTTGGCAGAATATCCATATCAAACGGAGTCCAAACAGGATAAAAACTGATGGAGATTTTTTTTGGAATATTTGGAAACTCTGGGAGAAAGATCAACGCGAAACGGTGTCCGAGGTGGGCACGAGGCAGGGGGGCGCGCCCCACCCCCCTGGGCGCGCCCCTGACCCTCGTGGTCCACCCGTAAGGCGGTTGATTCCCTTCTACGGCCGCAAGAAAGCAAATTTTTGGTAAAAAATCACGGAGAGGGTTTCGGTCCAATCGGAGTTA
>NC_041382.1:98058445-98228184 GCF_002162155.2 Triticum dicoccoides | reverse complement strand
GAAACGGTGAAAGGGCAGCAACAGAGAACGCAGAAACAGGGAGAGACAGATCCAATCTCGGAGGGGCTCTCGCCCCTCCCATGCCATGGAGGCCAAGGACAAGAGGGGAAACCCTTCTCCCATCTAGGGAGGAGGTCAAGGAAGAAGAAGACGAAGGGGCCCGCTCTCCCCTTCTCTTCCGGTGGCGCCGGAACGCTACTGTGGCCATCATCATCATCACCGCGATCTGCACCAACACCTCCGCCATCTTCACCAACATATCCATCACCTTCCCCCTTCTATCTAAGCAGTCCACTCTCCCGCAATCCGCTATACCCTCTACTTGAACATGGTGCTTTATGCTTCATATTATTATCCAATGATGTGTTGCCATCCTATGATGTCTGAGTAGATTTTCGTTGTCCTATCGGTGGTTGATGAATTTCTATGATTGATTTAATTTGCTTGTGGTTATGTTGATGTCCTTTGGTGCCCATCATATGAGCGCGCGCAAGGATCACACCATAGGGTTAGTTGTATGTTGATAGGACTATGTATTGGTGGGCAAGAGTGACAGAAACTTCAACCTAGCATAGAAATTGATGCATACGGGATTGAAGGGGGACCAATATATCTTAATGCTATGGTTGGGTTTTACCTTAATGAATGTTAGTAGTTGCGGATGCTTGCTAATAGTTCCAATCATAAGTGCATAGAATTCCAAGTCAGGGATGACATGCTAGCAGTGGCCTCTCCCACATAATACTTGCTATCGGTCTAGTAAAGTAGTCAATTGCTTAGGGACAATTTCGCAACTCCTACCACCCCTTTTCCACACTCTCTATATTTACTTTACTACTTATTTACTTACAACAGCCCTTAGCTTTTATTTACGCGCCCTTTATTATCTTGCAACCCTATCCAAAAACACCTACAAAGTACTTCTAGTTTCATACTTGTTCTAGGTAAAGCGAACTTCAAGCGTGCATAGAGTTGTATCGGTGGTCGATAGAACTTGAGGGAATATTTGTTCTACCTTTAGCTCCTCGTTGGGTTCGACACTCTTACTTATCGAAAACTGTTGCAATCCCCTATACTTGTGGGTTATCAGCGAGTTGGGAGGCATTTAATATCCGATGCCTTTATAAGGGGATAAGGATTCCCTCTTCCTCTCTCACGCCCTCTCTTCGTCTCCGCCTTTCCAATCTCGAGCTCCAGCGCCCAAGTTCTCATCTCCTTTCCACTCAAGCAACCATGTCCGGATCCGGAGGTCAAGGCAAGTGGATGGTCCACTCCGTCAAGGAGGAGGACATTATTGAGCTTCGGGCGGCCGGATACTTGGAGAAGGAGATCACTCACCGCCTGCCGACCGAGGGACAAGTCGTACCCATGCCAAAGCCCACCGAAAGGGTAGTGTTCATCCCCCATTTCTTCTACGGGCTAGGGTTTCCACTCCACCCTTTCGTCCGTGGGTTGATGTATTATTACGGGATAGATTTCCATGATCTATTCCCGAATTCCTTCATCAACATCCCGGCGTTTATCATCATATGTGAGGCCTTCCTCCGCATCCAACCCCACTTCAGGCTGTGGCTCAAAGTCTTTAACGTGAAGCCGAAGGTGGTGGATGGCCAGCACGTGGAGTGCGGAGGAGCCATGGTGAGCAAGTTGTCCAACGTCTCCTGGCCCAAAGGTACCTTTGTGGACACGGTAAAGGAGTGGCAGAAGCAGTGGTTCTACATCACAGAACCTCGCGGCACCACCTGGGTCGCAGTTGCCGAATTCCGCTCTGGCGCTCCCATGCGACTCACCTCCTGGGTCGAGAAGAGTCCGGACTGGTGTTCACCTGACGAGCTGATAGTGATGCAGACGCGCGTTCAAAGCATGGTAACCAAGAACGTCAAGCTCGTTGATGTGATCCATGTGATGCTAGTTCACCGGATCCGTCCGTGCCAGCGCCGAAGCCGCCCTCTGTGGAAGTTCAACCCGAACAAGCACCAGACCCTGGTGAGGCTCTTCGAGACTACTCACGAAGGTGCATGGAAGTTGCTCTTTAAGGGCAACGAGAAACTGCCAGCCACAGATTCAAATCGCAGGCACGACGCTAAACGCCTCGCTAACAAGGTATGTCATTTTTGATGCATTCTCGACTTGTTTGTTTCAAGGATGATGCCTGAGCTTTTATTGTTGCTTTTTTAGGATTGGATGGAGAGGGTGAAGCGGATCCAATGTCTGGCCCCGCTGCCCGAAGAACCAGTCATCCCGCGTCTGGCGAAGATGCTGGCGCCGGCGCCCTATAAGGCGCGGGAGAAGAAGGCCAAGAAGAAGGCCAAGGGGGCCAAGAGTGGCCCCCGTTGCAGACGACGAAGCTCATTCCTCTGTCCCTGAGGACAATGGCGAGGAAGAGGACGAGGAGGAAAACAACCCTCCCTTTGAGGAGAGGAGGAAGAAGAGGGCGGCTTCGGCGCATCTGGAGGCGGAAACTCCCAAGAAGGGGATGGGCGTCCCAGCGGTCAATATCGCGTGGGACGTTGACAGCAGTCCGGAACGACACCCCCGCACTAAGCCCCTGGCCGCATCGTAAGTGACATGGCTCGCTCATGCGCACATCTGGCCCTTTCTCTTCATTATTTTGACATAGTTAACTGTACTATTGCAGTCTGGCCTGCGACCTTATCCAGAGGTCCTCATCTGGAGGTTCGTTGGCTCCGCCGAAGATGGCGAGCATGTCGCCACCGCCTGCTTATTCCCCCAGGGCCAGGGACAACACCGAAGTGTTATCCCGGAGGACCGCTCCGAACCGGGGAGGAGCCTAGGACACCGTCCGGGAGGCACCACAAGGCAAGACCTCCACTGCCGGACACATGGGGGAGCTGATCCCCATGGAGACTGGCGAAGAGGGCCGCATCCAGTTCGGCCCTCGGCCGAATACGATTCCGAAGACCCATATGGCTTCGGAGTCGGGCGTGTAGCCCCCTTTGAAGGAGGGGGGTGTGCCGCTTCCACTGGTGGCCCCTGTCCATCCAGGGGCGCCGGATAACCTAATGGAGGCGCTTCGAGGTGCCTCCGTCATGGACGAGCGCTATGTCCTTATGGGTGTGGTGATCGAGAAGATTAAGTCCGCCAAGAGTGGACTGAATGAAGCCTACAGCAGCCTGTTGACAGGTTTCGAGGTAAGAAAGAGAAAAACCCCGTGTAAACAGTAGCCCCCGAGCAGGCGTCGCTGTTGGCCACAACCTCACATGCTGCCGAAGTATCTGAACTGAGCCAGAGGCTGGAGCGGACCGAGAACGAGCTCGACGAGGTTAGGGTTCGGCTCCAGGAGAAGCAAGGTGAGTGACGACTTGATGTATGTTCGGAAGGAGTAGGCGCTGTATATTGACCGCGGTGTCGCAATATGTGCAAGAGCCACGACCAAGGTCGAGGCCCTCAAGAAGGCCCTGGGTGAAGCCGAGGAGAAGGCTGTCCAGCAGCAAGCCGCCCGTAAGAAGCTCAGGGCTCGGGTCAAAGAAGTCCAGCAGGAGCTCCAGGATGCGGTGAAAAAATGCGAGGCCTTGGAGCATGATGCGTCGGTTCAAGGGGACGAACTCGCCAAGGCTCGTCAGAGTGCGGAGACCGCACGAAATGAGGCCCAGGCCACCCTCCAGGAGATTCAGGAGGCTAAGAACATCACGACGGGTAATGCATTTAAGATGCAAATCAAGTATGCGGAGAAGCAGTACCTTTTACTGACCCGGGTTCGGAGTTCCCTAGGAGCTTTTGCGGATTTACCACGCAGTGTATCAGACGCCGCGGAGTTCTACTGAGCCGAAGGAGGGGGTTCTATGGAGAAGTTATTCTGGTCGTAGTATGCGGCGCTAGAGCATCCCGTCTCCTTCACCGATCAGCTGAAACAGTTGGTGGAGCTGCATTGGGTGGCCGAACTAGCCATTAAGGATTTGATAATCTGGTTATGGCCAGCCAAAGCTATGCCAGGCAGCTACTTTGGGCTCGTGAGGCGGATGGTGAGCGCCTGTCCTCGGCTGGACGTCGTCAAGCGCTCGACCTGCATTGAAGGTGCGTGCATGGCCTTCGCCCGTTGCAAGATGTGGTGGGTGAAGATGGACGCCGTCGAGGTGACCAGAGGGCCAGCGGAGGGCAAGGAGCACCGCACACCCGAACGGTATTTTGCGGATGTCCTGGAGGGGTCTCGCCTTGGGGCAGCACAATGCTCGCAGGATGTTGTATTCGAATAAATGTATTCGTGTTGCCCTTGCCTTGTATTATGAAAACAAAGCCTGTTTGTAATATAATTTTTATGCTTTAATTGTTTCCTCCCGTGCGGCCGTGTTGTATGTAATCTGAGGGTTGGCCAGTCATCGGCTTCTGCCCTCACGTAGGTAGTACGGAGGTGTTCGGGATGGAATCTAAACAATCTTGATCCAATTATATGGTCCTTGAAGGAGTTGTTTAGCGCAACGAACAAGGCAATCAGACTATGCAGCTTAAACGCCCTCACTTAGCCATAGGAGTTTTATAATAAAGCATGGGCGCAACCCCTGGTTCAAACCAGAGTGCTGTCAGCATCTGATCGGGAAGTGCCGATCTTTCACATAATGCGGAAAAAATCTCCAACGATTTGTAACCCTCGAACAGCTGACCGGCTCTCGCCGTATCATGATAGTCAGTTTTCAGCTTTCTCTACTGAGGCGTTCATCTGGTCAAGGCTAGGGCACAATTGCAGTAGTTCTCCCTTTACTATCCTAGCCGATTTAGCGGAACGTAGGGTAGCAAGCACAGGAGCTGGGCAACCCAACTATTGACCAAAGACATGATTCAGAGCCAATGCATATAATGCTAAATTCAGGGTGCCGAACTTATCTGTAAGGAGTGTTCGGACTTTGTTGTCGTATCGTGGGGCGATGGGGAGGCCCTGGCAAATATGAAATGTACCAGAGTGTACGATTGCTAGGAAATAGGTAATTTGAAGGAAAATAGAGGGAGAACAGAGATAGGATCTGGGCCCCTTGAATTTGGATCATGAACTGTTTCCATTATAGTTGGGTTAATGTGTCCAAGCACGTTGGTACGAAATAATGCAATAAGCAACCGGCTATTTGACATGCCACAACCAGAGGCGAGCTGCATGTGGGTCCTGAAAACAGATAGAGCAATCGTTGAGTTAGCCTCTAGGGCTTCTCATGTACGCATGTGCTCCATGTCAATCCGGTGTGTTTATCCTTTGACAGGACCATTAATCAGGCCGTCGAAGGAGGCCCGCATAAGAAAAACCTGCGAAAAAGGGAAAAAGGAAATAGTAAAGTTATATGTGTGTCCGAGATCGATCTAGCCGAACTGTAGATTCCGGGCTAACGTGTGCCGCCGTCGATGTCCATGGAATTTTGTGTGCGTAATTGTGTACGCGTGGTACGAATGCCGCTACTTCATCGGGACTGGGACGGAGGCCGAATTGCTAATCGAGCTCTTGATCAGCCGCGATGTCCTATTGCAGTGTAGTCCGGAACCACTTGATGATGTCCAGGGGCTCGGCAGTCATACTATGGTGCTGCTTGAGAAGGCCGCTCTGTACCTCTACTGCTAGGGCGGCGGTGTGCTCCTCTGTTCGGAGGGAGCGTTCAGTATTGCCATTGACTGTTATGACGCTGCGTGGACTGGGCATCTTGAGCTTGAGATAAGCATAGTGTGGCACTGCGTTGAATCTAGCGAACGTGGTTCGTCCGAGCAGTGCGTGGTAGCCGCTGCGGAAGGCGACGATATCGAAGATTAACTCTTCGCTTCAGAAGTTGTCCGGAGAACCAAAGACCACCTCTAGCGTGATTGAGCCCGTACAGCGGGCCTCTACGCCTGGTATGACTCCTTTAAAGGTAGTCTTTGTTGGTTTGATTCGTGAGGGGTTAATGCCCATCTTCCGCACTGTGTCCTGATAAAGGAGGTTGAGGCTGCTACCACCGTCCATCAGGACTCGTGTTAGGTGAAACCTGTTGATAATTGGGTCGAGGACTAGTGCGGCTGAACCACCATGACGGATACTAGCTGGGTGATCTCGACGATCGAAGGTAATCGGGAACGACGACCACGGATTGAATTTTGGGGCGACTGGGTCTACCGCGTAGACGTCCCTAAGTGCCAGTTTGCGCTCCCTTTTGGGGATGTGTGTAGCGTATATCATGTTCACCATTTTGACTTGAGGGGGAAATTTCTTCTGCCCCCAGTGTTCGGCTGCCGGGGCTCTTCGTCCTCGTCCTCACTTTGTGATCCCTTTTCTTTGCTTTCAGCATTTAACTTGCCAGCCTGTTTAAAAACCCAACAGTCTCTGTTGGTGTGATTGGCTTGCTTATCTGGGGTACCATGTCTCTGGCACGGACAATCGAGTATGCGATCCAGGCTGGATGGTCCCTCACTGTTCCTTTTGTAGGGCTTCTTTCGCTGGCCGGACTTGGAGCTGCTGAATCCGGCGCTAACGATGGTGTCATTGGTGTTGTCTCCATAGCTTCAGCGTTTGTGCCTATTGCGCCGAAGCTTGCCGGTGCTGTTTTTGGCCTCGGAGGGGCCTGTCTCACTGGCTGTGTTTTTGCTACGAGTTAGTCAGTTGTCCTCGCCCGCGCAAAAGCGGGCCATGAGTGCCGTAAGGGCTGCCATGGACTTTGGCTTTTCTTGGCCAAGGTGGCGTGCTATCCATTCGTCATGGATGCTGTGTTTAAAGGCCGCTAGGGCTTCGGCATCCGGACAGTCAACGATATGGTTCTTTTTGGTTAGGAACCTAGTCCAGAATTTTCTGGCTGATTCTCCAGGTTGTTGAACTATGTGGCTTAAGTCATCGGCATCGGGTGGCCGGACATATGTACCTTGGAAGTTGTCAAGGAAGGCTTCTTCCAAGTCCTCCCAGCTGCCGATGGAATTTTCGGGCAGGCTATTTAGCCAATGTCGAGCTGGCCCTTTGAGCTTTAGTGGGAGGTATTTGATGGCGTGGAGGTCGTCTCCACGGGCCATGTGGATGTGGAGAATAAAGTCCTCAATCCATACTGCGGGATCGGTTGTTCCGTCGTATGATTCAATATTGACGGGCTTGAACCCCTCAGGGAATTCGTGACCCAGCACCTCATCTGTGAAGTAGAGAGGGTGTGCGGCGCCTCTATATCGGGCCACGTCACGGTGCACCTCCGATGAAGTCCGTCTGCGGTTATCGGCCCGGGTGTGACTAGGTTTGTCACGTCCGAATAGGTAGTCATCGTCCCGAGTCGGGAAGCGTCCTCGCGATCCGTAGATTGATCTGGTATGTCCTGCTCTACTGTCCAGATCCTGCCGAAGGTCGTATGTATGGTCCCGAGCGGTTTTGTCCCTGTTTTTGCAAGGCGGTGGGCCGGGCTGTTGTTCGGCTTGAGTTGCCGTTTTATCCCGACCGTGGGGTGGTCGGTCCGCCACACTATCCCGACCACGTGGCGGTCGGTCCACATTGCGTGAGGGAGGTATGGGATCTGGTGCCTCCTCATCGAACTGAGGTAGCAGTTTGCGCTTTGGGTAACTCTTGGCTGGGCGCTTGAGGCCGTATTATTCGGCTGCCAGGACATCAGTCCACCTGTCAATGAGCAGGTCTTGATCAGCTTGGAGCTGCTCCTGCCGCTTCTTTAGGCTTCTTGCAGTGGCTATGAGCTAGCGCTTGAAGCGCTCCTGCTCGAGGGGTGCCTCGGGCATGATGAAGTCCTCATTGCCGAGGTTATCATCATCCTCGGAGACTGGACAATAACTATCATCATCTGGGTCATTGGGCATGGCCTGTTTATCAGTGTTATCTTGCCCGTTGTTTTGTTCATCCTGTTCGGATGCAGCCCCGACAGGGTCTTCATTGTTTTCGGCGTCGCCCGGAGTACTATTTTCTCCGGTGCCAGTGTTGCTATCTTTTGAGCTACGAGGCTTAGAGCGGCGTTTAGGGCGTCGGCGCTTGGACTGTGCCTCAGAAGGTTTATTCTCAACTGGATCTCCTTTGTCATCGTCGCTAGCTTTTTAGGTGTGTCGACCATGTACACATCGTACGAAGAGGTGGCTGTCCAACGTCTAGTAAATGGCGGGTCTTGGCCTTGTTCCTTGTCGGCATCTTCGTACATACCGTCGATGTCTTCGGAGCCGTAATCAAGCACGTCGGTTAAGTCATCGACATTGGCTATGAAGCGGGTGGCGGGTGGGAAGCAAAATTTCCCATCATCAGCCTCTGGCTCGAACCGAACATAGTTCGGCTGTGAGTCCTTCTCCAAGGACAAGTTCTTTAAAGAGTTTAGCACATCACCCAAAGGTGAGTGCTGGAAGATGTCTACGGCGCTAAATTCGAAAATCGATAACCGATCCAGCTCGGTGTCCGTAGGCGTGCCCAGTCCGGAACTTATAGCCGGAGACGAGTCCAGAGTTCCATTGACCCAAATATTGCAGGGTGCCGAGCCCGTGTGCAGCTCCAATGCCGTGGACTCTGTGGCCTCGGATGGCATGATCCGCTCTGGTTTAAGGCCGTCGCAGCAACAGGGACCATTTCCTGGATGTGATCCGATGACAGATTTAAGTCATATTCGTCGGAGCGATGGGTAGCGACCGCTAAGGTCTCAAATCCATTGAAGATCAAGTATCCACGGATATCCGCAACATAGTTCAAGCTTCCAAATCCGACCTGGTGGCCAGGGGAGTAGCTATCGATCTGCTCCAGATGGCCAAGCGAGTTGGCCCGCATTACGAAGCCACCGAACACGAAAGTCTATTCGGGGAGGAAAGTTTCTCCTTGGACATCGTCACTATATATGATTGGAGGGGCCATCGAACCTTTCGTTGACAGCATAGTGGAACTCTCATGAAAGCACCAATGCCGGTGTCAAAACTGGTGGATCTAGGGTAGGCAGTCCCGAACTGTGCGTCTAGGATCGATGGTAACAGGAGACGGGGGACACGATGTTTACCCAGGTTTGGGCCCTCTCTATGGAGGTAATACCCTACGTCCTGCTTGATTGATCTTGATGAATATGAGTGTTACAAGAGTTGATCTACCACGAGATCGTAATGGCTAAACCCTAGAAGCCTAGCCTGTATGACTATGGTAATGAATATCCTTTCCGGACTAATCCCTTCGGTTTATATAGACACCGGGGGGAATCTAGGGTTACATAGAGTCGGTTACATAAGAAGGAATCTTCATAGTCGGTCGCCAAGCTTGCCTTCCACACCAAGGAGGGTCCAATCCGGACAAAGATACAGTCTTCGGCCTTCATGTCTTCACAGTCCATCAGTCCGACCCATGGATAACAGGCCAGACGCCCGAGGACCCCTTAGTCCAGGACTCCCTCACCCTCCACGGGGTCGCCTTGTTCATCCAGCCCTCCACGGGGTCCTGTTCATCTAGACCCTACCCGCTCGATCGATCGGGGTCCTGTTCATCCAGAGGCAACACCACGGGGTCCTGTTCATCCACCCCCACCGGGAACTGTTCATCAAACCCCCCCAGCAACACTCACTGTTCATCTAGAGGCAGCATCGATCGGCTTCAGTTAGCAGCAGTAGCGAAGGAATCGCTCGATCGGGTTCAGTTAACAGCCAACGATCGATCGCTCGGGTTCAGTAATGCGTAGCCTCCAGTGCAATTGCTCGGGTTCAGTTAGAGCACAACGCCTCGCACCCACTCGCGTGCGTGTACGAGAGAAACATAGATTGATCGGCCGCGACCACCCACCGTAACCGGGAACACCGCGATATTTTCCTCGCCCTCGCTTCTACCACGGTTTTTTCCTTCATGGACGGCCCAAAGAATGTCATGCAGTTGCGTCTCCGGCCCGCCCAGGACGAAAAGCCCATTTTCTGTCATGATTTTTTGTCACAGAAGTAGGATCCCACCACATCTATGATGATACCGGGTTTTGTCACAATTATCATCATAGAAGTGTCATAAGTATGATAGAAAAAAATTCGTTCGACCCAAAATGTCACGGATGTGTCTTTTTTGTAGTGATTATTGTTACTGCTAGAAGAAGAATCTTTCTTACTCTTTTTGCTATATTTTACTTGTGGCATATAAGTAGACAAGAGTACACGCTTGGCAATGTAAGAAGAACTTTTCTTATGAATATCATCATTGATTGCTTTTAAGAACCCATGCTCTTGCTCTAGATTGAGCGTTTCAAAGCGTAGCTTCTCATGAGTCTTTAAAAGCTCTCGATGATCTTCCAAGGTAGTTTCACGAGCTACCTTATGGGTGCTTAGTTCTTTAGTTAGACGCTCAATCTCCTTCTTATCATCGTCATTCGTTTTATCTTGATTAGCATGATTAATAGCAAGTCCATCATAGTTTTCATCACTAGAGTTGTCAACAAGTAAATCATCATCACCTAGCAAATCATCTTCATCACTATTGAAATCAACATACTCGGGGTGTGATACCTTTTGGCCTTTAGCCATGAAGCATCTTCCAATTTCTTCATTTGGTGAGTCAAATATGTCATAGGAGTTGGTTGTCACAAGTGCTAGACCGGCAACACTTCATCTTGAGTATATTCCGAGTCAGAGTGATAACTTCTCTCGGAGTGATGGTCGGAGTCGGAGCCGGATACCCATTCACCAACATGAGCTTGATGTCCTCGTTTTGTGTAGCTCCTTGATGACTTTTCCTTCCTTTCCGAATCCTTGCTTCCGAGAGAGGTTCTTCGTTGATAACGATCATCTCTACTCCTTCTCTCCCTTGGAGGTGATTCTTCTCTTCTACTTCTCCTTTTAGGTGAGTCTTCTCTTCTTTTGTAGGGAGTCGTACACTCATTGGAGTAGTGTCCGGGTCTTCCACAATTGTTGCAATTACGCTCACGACTAGAAGATATTTTATCATTGTAGGACCTTGGCTTGGAACTTCTTTCTTTGCTTCTACTCTTGTAGAACTTGTTGAAGTTCTTCACCATTAGGCTCAATACCTCATTGAAGACTTGTTTCTCACTTGATGATGTAGGAGCATCACATGAGGCTTTGTAAGCACCACTTGACTTGTTGTGAAGATCTTCTTTATCCTTGAGTGACATCTCATGAGCAACAATTCTCCCAATGACTTCCGTTGGCTTGAGATCTTTATAATTGGGCATCATTTGGATCAATGTGAACATGATATGTCGGTGGGAATGACACCTATGGGATCACAAGAATCCCTACTACGGTTGCGGGGCGCGGGGTCGTGAGAAGAGCGGATCAAACAGATAGCACACGGTTCGTTTATCCAGGTACGGGTCGCGAGGATGCGTAAAACCCTACTCCTGCTTTAGTGGATTGTATATCTGTGTTCTTGAGCTACCTATGGGGTGTGAGGAGCTCCAAAAAGCCGAATCCTCCTCCTGGTCGCCTCGGGCCTCCTTTTATAGGAAAGGGGTTGCCACAGTGGCACACAGGAGGTGGGAAGGGTACAGTGATGTGAGGTTATCCCTCGCATTACATGACAAGGCGCATTTAATGCGTCTTGCCCAGGTGTCCTTGCTTTATCGGGGACGGGGAAGAGCCCTGCCTCGTCCGTCGCCGCTCCCTCTCGTGTCGACACGCGCCCTGGACAGCGGCACCCGTGGTGCCATGTAGGCAGGCAGGCAGCTGAGGTGGGGTAGTGGTGGGTCTCCGTGAAGATCCGCATGCCGCCACGCAGGTGCCTGCCCAGCTGGTTGGGTCGGCAGCTGCATGCGAACGGCGATGGAGGTTTGACTGGCGTGGGCCTGATGGTGGCCCTACGGGTGTTCTTGGCAAGGGCCTTGCTGGGGCCCCAGCAAGGGTCTTGCCGTGGCGCCTGCTGTCATCCTCGGCAAGGCGCTTGCCGGGGGCCTTGTGGTCCTCCTTGGCTAGGATCCCGCCAAGGATCATCATCTTCTAAAGGGTGTATCTGATCTTGAATGCCTTCACAAAGATCTGCATGCCACCACGGGGATGTCTCCCGAATCCTTGCCCCATGGGGGCAGTGGACTCAAGGGTGACTCACTCCATAGGTGTGGGGCGAGCTGCCACGGCAAGGGTCTTGCCGGGTTTGCTAAAACCGCCTCCCGGCAAGGATCTTGCCGGGGGGAGTCCGCTTCGTCTCCTTTGCTCTTTGTGGGCTTGGTCTTGGTGTCGTTCTGCTTCTCTCGAGCTTCGGCCTTACCTTGGCTCACCTCCGTTGCCTTGCTCAGTGTGGTGGTGCCCGTGGCTTAGACTGCCCGGGCATAGTTATAGGGGTACAAAAAGTGTACCCCTCTTTTTGTACACCGACAGGAGCCCCCGGGCCTGGGCCACACGTAAGCGCAATCACGTCGTTGGGCTAGGCCCAAAAATGGTGCGCGGGCAGGTGGGGCGGTTTTTACCACGGTAAGTCTCTTCACGCGCTGCGCTTCCCACGACTCCTGCGCGTGGCGCGGCGTGGGGAGGCGCGTGTGACGTGGGCGGCATGAGTGGGGCTGAGCTCTGCATGCATGCGTCACGTCGTAGTAAAGGGGGTGGTTTGCGCCTTCCTCATAAACGGAGGGAGGCGTGGAGGCGCGGCCCATTTACTGAACGGGGCCGAGGCGTGGTCTTCAAGGCGTCCACTCCCCACGATCACAGGGTGGGGAGAGGTTGCCTCACCCGTCGCCTCGGTCCTGCACGCCTGCCACATGGCTCTCATGCGCTTGGGGTGGCGAACGGTGAAGGCGGGAAACCGGGCCGCCACGGGCTGGGGCGGCTGGTCAGTCCCAGTTCCCTGCGCCTTCCGCGTCTTGATTGGCTGAGCGGGCGGCCGAGCCCACACCCCGTTCCTTTATAAAGAGCAGGAGGGGGATGGCATCCCGCGTTCCTTCATCTCCTCCTTCCTTCAGCTTCTGCTTCCCCCTTCCATCCGCCATGGAGAGAGGGAATCCTGGTCCTTCAACGGTGGCGGCGAGGGTCGCCGCTCGACAATGCGTCCCTCCTTCTCCTACACCCATGGTGGCAGAGCCAGCCACGAGGGGAAGGGGAGGGGGCGAGGCCGTGGGCGAGGCTGAGGCGCTCGGGGAAGAGGAGGACGGGGCAGCGCACTGGCCTTGCCTCCGCCATCAGTTCCTCCCCCCATGAAGGGCCACGTTGGGGATGACCCTTGCGAGTTCTTCATCAGGCTGCGTCGGCCGCCTCACCGTCGCCTTCGTCTCCCGACTCCATTCGCATGGGAGATGGAGCTAGATCCGCCGGAATCATTGTGGCTGCACATGAAGGGTTGCGCGATCAATGGCATGTGGGCCCGCGTCGACTTCCCCGCCCCTCACGTGATGTATCTCCGTAGGGGATGGAAGAAGTTTGCCCATATCCACCGCTTGACGGAGGGGCTCACTCTCCATTTTAAGCTGATGGAGGGTGGCCTTCTCTCCATCAAGGTCTTCGGGTGCTTTGGGACCTGTGCAAGGTGCTGCATGCAGAGCTCTTCTGATAGTGAAGACTCCTCCTCGGGCGGGAGTGACGAGGAGGACAGCGGCAATGACGACGAGGGTAGTAGGCGGCAGGATGTCGGGTCCAATTAGGTGTCGGGTGCCGCTCCGTGCGGCACCGGCGACCCCATCATCCGCGTCTCCGGCTCCCTGAACTTCCCGGGATCGTCTCCTTGGGCGGCTTGCGTTGGGAGGCTGCGGAAGAGGAAGAGGGCGGGCGGCAAGGCCGTCAAGTCAGAGTACGCGGGCACCGACGCCTTCGATGCGTGCTGACGTCTTGCCGCCTCGTCTTCGAGCTCTGCTTCCGGCGCCGCCATCACCATCCAGCCTTTGGACGGCCACCAAGATGTTCTCTTGGTGTCTTCTGCCACCCATAGCTCGCCTAGGCGCCCCTTTTGTCTCTTTCGCCTCCTTGACCTGCCTCCTGAGTGGCATGTTTTTAATGAAAAATGGATGCTTGTCGGGTCATTTGTTTGCGGGTGGAACCCAAGACAAGAGTAAATCCTTGATATCTTCAAGATAAACATTTCCTTGCCCGGCAATAGGCCTTGTCGTCTCCCCACTTCGCTCGACCTTCCTCACGCCTTTGGCGGAGGCAGGGATGAGGCGGGTTCTGGCTCCTTGTTTCATCCTTTCGCTGCCGCGACTACGACCAAACTTGGCCCCAGGAACGAGCCCTAGGGCCTAGAGTTATGGGAGCACGGTAGCTTAGGGGAAAACGAGGTTTCACATACCTCAGTCCATAAGGGAATGCATGATAAGGGATGAAGAACTTATCTGAAGTTGTAGCCCCCGGCAACTCTGGTTTGCCGTGGGTGAATCCTTGCTCTTGCAGCCCCCGGCAATACTGGCTTGCCGGGGTCTAGATGCTGGTCTGTCCCTCTTCTCTTTTTCGTCCTCAAGTGATCCGGCAAGGATATCTATGAGTCCTGCGAACCAAAGAAGACGAAAGAACGGCAAAGAGACGCACACTCAACCTCTAAGCTAGGGGTTAGTCGCCGCTAAGCACTATCAACCCTAACCAAGGACGAGACTCGACCTAGCATGCATGCTATGACTTGGGGCGCCAGCGCTTCCTTTATTTATGCTCAGGGTCTGCGCCTGGCTTTGTACAAAGGGTTACATGCATCATCGGCAATGCTTGTACAAAAGGTGGCTTGCCGGGGGGCCCGGCAAGCCGCGCCTCACGGGTAAAACTTGCGAAGATGCTCAATGTTCCAGGAGTTACTCACCAGAACGGCATCTTCGGTCTCCAGGCGGACTGTGCCGGGCCTGGTGACTCGTATTACCCGATAAGGGCCTTCCCACTTTGGCGTCAACTTGTTGGAATTCTTGGCTGATTGAACGCGCCGAAGGACAAGGTCGCCTTCCTCAAGGCTTCGGGCATGAACCTTGCGGCTATGGTAGCGGCGCAAGGCTTGCTGGTAGCGTGCTGCTCTCACAGCCACCCGAAGACGATCTTCCTCAAGGAGCATTGCGTCATCTTGCCGCAGTTGCTCTTGCTCAAGCTCATCATAAGCGAGCACTCGAGGTGACCCGTATATGAGTTTAGTGGGGAGAACTGCTTCTGCCCCGTATACTAGGGCAAAGGGTGTCTGGCCGATGGCTCGATTTGGCGTCGTCCTGATCGACCAAAGAACCGTCGGCAACTCATCAATCTAGCGCCTTCCACTCTTGTGCAGCCTGTCAAAGGTCTTGGTCCTTAAGCCTCGCAGTACTTCAGCGTTTGCCCTCTCAGCTTGACAATTGCTTTGTGGGTGAGCAACAGAAGCGAAACAGACTTTGCTGCCGAGGTCTTGGATATATTGCATGAAGGTGCGGCTTGTGAACTGTGTGTCGTTGTCGGTGATGACCCTATTGGGTACACCAAAATGGCACACTAGTCCCTTGAAGAACTTGACGGCTGACTGAGCTGTGACCTTCCTCACTGCCTCCACCTCCGGCCCCTTTGTGAACTTGTCGATTGCAACGTACAAGTACTCAAAGCCCCCGACAGCGCGGGAGAAAGGGCCCAGTATGTCGAGTCCCCAGCCCGAGAAGGGCCAGGAGAGAGGAATGGTTTGAAGGGCTTGAGCTGGTTGATGAAGCTTCTTTGAATGGAACTGACACGCTTCACACCTGGTGACTAGTGTCGTCGCATCCTGGAGGGCGGTGGGCCAGAAGAAGCCTTGCCGAAATGCCTTGCCGGCAAGGGCCCTTGACCCGATGTGGGATCCACATATGCCTCCGTGTATCTCCGCCAACAGCTCCAGTCCTTCCTCCCGAGGGATACACTTGAATTTCACACCGTTCGGCCTCTTTCTATACAGGACGTCATCGACGAACTGGTACATGGTAGAGCGACGGGCTACTTTTTCTGCTTCTTCCTGCTCTTCAGGAAGTTCCCCTGTTTGGAGGAATCAGACGGTATGCTATGCCCACGCTGGAGCCTGGGGCTCGACGGCGAGGACTAAAGGCATTTCCTCTGCTATAGGAGGGGCTGTCTCGACGGCAAGAGCTTGACGCTTCGTCGGAGCTAGCCGTCCCGTGGCGGGCTCAGTGTCCCCGGCAACACCCTTGCCGGCGGCTCCGGGTAGCTCGGCGGGAAAGTACTTGCCGGGTCCTGATTTCCTACTCTTGTTCTTCTTTGTTGATGGATCAACGGATGGCTGAGTTAGCTGGAGCACAAAGGTACCTGGTTCCACAGGTAGCTTGAGGGCAGCACGCTTTGACAGGTAACTGGCGATATCGTTCTCCGCTCGGGGAACGTAATTAGCCTGTATACCGTCGAAACGCTCTTCTAGCTTTCTCACTTCATCGACGTAGGCCTTCATCAACGGGCTCTGGTAGTCCTTGTTGACTTGCTTGACGACGAGCTGCGATTCGCCCCTGACGATGAGCTTCTTGATTCCGAGGTCCGCCGCGATACTAAGACCGGCAAGCAACCCTTTGTACTCTGCTGTATTGTTTGTTGACACCTCCCTGGGGAAGTGCATCTGGATCACGTACTTGAGGTGCTCTCCGGTGGGCGCGACAAGCAGTATGCCAGCCCCGGCGCTGTGTAAGGAGAAAGCTCCATCAAAGTACATGATCCAACTGCAACTTGCCTCCTTGCCGGGGAGAGAAGTCTCTTGGGCTTCTTCGTTAGGCGTTGCGGTCCATTCTGCAATGAACTCCGCCAGGACATGGCTCTGAATCGTCGAAGTACTTTCAAACTTGAGCCCAAAGCTGGACAGCTCCAGTGCCCATTCCACAATTCTTCCCGTTGCATCTAGATTGTGCAATATCCGTTGTAGAGGGAGGCGAGTGACGACAGTGATCTCGTGTACCTGTAAGTAGTGACGCAGCTTCCTCGAGGCCATAAGAAGGCCGAAGAGCAGTTTCTGCACGTCGGAGTACCTTGATCTAGCTCCCTGCAGCAGGGAGCTAACAAAGTAGACCGGATGCTGCATCATTTTCTTCTTCGGCGGCACTTCAACTGGCTGTGTCGTCTCTGCATTGGTGGTCTCGGGCTCTGTCCCTGCCATTACCTCGTCGTCAACCTCTCTCTGCGCCACTAGTGCGGCGCTGACCACCTGGTTCGTTGCTGCCAGGTATAGCAGCAACAGCTCCTGTGGCCTAGGCGCAACTAGTATTGGCGCGGAGGAGAGGTACTTCTTCAAATCTTGCAATGCTGCTTCGGCTTCTGGCATCCACTCCATCGGGCCCGCCATTTTCAGGATCTTGAAAAAGGGAAGGGCGCGCTCGGCAGACTTGGAAATGAATCTGCCCATGGCGGCGACGCAACCAGCAAGCCGACGCACATCCTTGATTCGCTTGGGTGCTTCAATCTGCTCTATAGCTTTGATCTTGTCCGGATTGGCCTCTATCCCGCGCTGTGACACAAAGAACCCGAGAAGCTTGCCGGACGGGACGCCAAAGACGCACTTCTCAGGGTTCAGCTTGAGATTGATCTTGCACAGGTTTGCAAATGTTTCTTGCAAATCCGGTATGAGGGTTGCCCTGTCCTTGGTTTTGACCACTATGTCATCCATATAAGCTTCCATATTTCTATGGAGCTGTTGTTCAAAACTAATCTGGACCGCCCTTGCAAACGTCGAACCAGTACTCTTCAGCCCAAAAGGCATCCGCATGAAATAATATGTACCACATGGGGGTGATGAATGCTGTTTTCTCTTCGTCTTCCCTTGTCATGAAGATCTGGTGGTAGCCGGAGTAGGCATCGAGGAATGACAACATATCACACCCAGCTGTGGAGTCAACAATCTGGTCGATGCGCGGCAACGGGAAGGGGTCCTTAGCACAAGCCTTATTGATATCTGTGTAATCAATACACAGCCTCCACTTCCCATTAGCCTTGCGCACTACGACCGGATTGGCCAACCACGTTGGATGGAACACTCCTCTTACCAAACCCGCTGCTTCCAGTTTCCGGATCTCCTCTGTGATGAACTCTTGTCGTTCCAAAGCTTGCTTTCTGACCTTCAGCTTGACGGGCCGCGCATGAGGACAGACAGCAAGGTGGTGCTCAATCACCTCCCTGGGAACGCCGGGGATGTCGGAAGCTTGCCATGCAAACACACCGACATTCGCCCACAGGAAGGTGACGAGCGCGTCTTCCTATTTGTCGTCAAGGGTGGAGCTTATGGTGAAAGCCCCTCCTGTGTCGTCCTCATTGACAGAAACCTTCTTGGTTCCCGGCGGTATGGCCCTGGGCTTCTTATTTCCGCCGGTGGAGCTCTCTGGCAAGTCCTCGACGGGAGCGCTACACTCCGGAGAGGTGCGCTTGCCGGAGTGGGTGTCCGAGGTCTCACGGGTCTTATTCTTCTTCCCTCCCGGGGTCCCAGTGGCAGGATCAAGTGCTCTAGTGGCGGCAGCTGCTGCAACTGCTTGCTGGTATAGTTAGTCAGCTCAAATCAGCGCATCTTTCTTATCGGAGGGGATGGTGATGATCGTCACAGGTCCTGGCATCTTCAGGGTGTTGTAGGTGTAGTGTGACGCCTCCATGAACTTGGCCAGCACTGGGCGGCCAAGGATCCCGTTGTAGGGCAAGGGGATCTTGGCAACATCAAACACGATCCTCTCCGTCCTGTAGTTCAGATCGCTTCCAAAAGTCACGGGCAGCGTGACCTTTCCCTTAGGTTTGCTTCTTCCCGGGTTGACCCCCTGAAACGTGCTCGTCTCTTCGAGGTCTCCATCAGGAATCTGCAGTTTCTCGATCACGGCAGGCGAGATCAAGTTCAGACCGGCCCCGCCATCGACTAGCATCTTTGTCAACTTGAGGTTGCGTTGGTGAAACCAACAATGGCAAGCACCCGACCGCAGTAGTGCGATCAGGGTGATCCTCAGTGTCAAAAATGATAGGTGTGCCGGACCACTTCAGCGGCCTTTGGGCATCAAACGACGGCTCTGCCGCTGTAATCTCTCGTGCCCACTGTTAAGCTGGCGGTGAGAAGTATGCAGCGAGGCGCCGCCGTCGACGCACATGGCCTCTGTAGCTTTCTGAAACTCTTGGTCGCCGGATTCGTCGTCCTCTTCGTGATTGTCGTCTTCTGGCTTTTTTTCACGGCCCCGGGCGGGCCTCTCCTGTTGTTTATCCTTGCCGTGACGGCCCGCCTGGCCGTCATGCTTCTTGCCGGACCCCTCAGCACCGTCTTGGCCCTTCTCCTTGTCCCGCCTCTCATATTAAGCCCTCTGCTTCTCAGCGAGGAGCTCAACCTGTCGGCAGTCTTGGAGAGCATGGCCTTTGGTGCGATGGATCTTGCAGTATCGCTTGTCGGAGTTTCCTGGCTTCTCGGCAACCACCAAGGCCCGGCAGGAGACACATCCGGCAATTTCCTTGTCAGGGTCATCTGCCTTGGTTTTCTTGGTGGAGCCAGTGTCACCAGATCCCTCGACGGCACACACGGCTTTACCTTTCCGCTTCCTCTTGCGGCACCGACCCTTCTTCGCCGGGGCAGCAGTATCTTCATCTGAGGAGTCGGTTTCCACGCCGGCGTCTTCGCCGGGGTACTTCCTTCCCTCTTCAGCCCGGGCACATCTGTCAGCAAGAACATAGAGTTCTGCTACATCTTTCACCTTGTTCATTGCCAGCTCTTCGCGCATCTTACGGTTACGCACGTTCTGATGGAACGCGCTGATGATGGCGGCAGGGTGAACATCAGGGATATTGTACTGTATCCGGCTGAACCTCTGTATATACTTGCGGAGACTCTCGCCTCCCTTCTGGGGAATGACGTGCAGGTCGCTCGCTTGGCCATGGGCTTGGTGGCCTCCAGTAAAGGCGCCCACAAACTCATGGCACAAATCCGACCAGGAGGAAATAGAGTCTACCGGCAAGTGCATCAACCATGACATGGCGTTGGGTTTAAGAGCCAATGGAAAGTAATTCGCAAGCACCTTATCGTCGCGGGCTCCGGCAGCTTGCATCGCAATGGTGTAGATGCTGAGGAACTCGGATGAGTGGATCTTGCCGATGTACTTTTCGCCCACGTCAGGTTTGAAGGTGCGGTGAGTGGGCCACTGGAACTGCCGCAGCTCACGAGTAAAAGCCAGACAGCCTACCTCGTAAGGTAGGCCTCCAGGGCTCTCCGGTGCCGGGTGGTTCACAGCAGGCCCTGCTCGCCTGTCTGACTGGTGGCGTGCTCCGCGCCGACACTCGATAGTGGTTCGAGCGTCTTCATTTTCTCGTTCCTGAAGGACTTGGCGCTGGTCACAGTGGGTCCGCGGGTCGGACGACGCTATGGAGATTTCGTCGCCCGTAACGTCGCGACGGGCTGGCGTCCGCGGTACCGGGTAGGAGGAGGCGAGTGCACCGTGGTCGCGGTGCCATCGGCTTTCCTGCCACTGGTGCGTGGGACTCCGTCGGAGCATCGACCCGGGGGCTCCACCGGACTCGGTTCGTCTTTGTTGGCCACCGCAACAAGGCTTCGGATAGTGGCTCTCCATTCATCGAGTTTCCCGTAGTGGGAGGAAAATCGAGGAGCAACTGTGCGCGCGCCAGGGCTTCTGCTGGCGTTGGTGGCAGCGAAACCTGCACGGATCGCGACGCGCTTCGACTTTTGACCATGTCAGAAGGAGCTCTATCACGACCCCGTGGTCGCATGCCATCTTCACCAGCGCCTCGGCGAGCGGGCAGGTCTTCTACCTCCCGGGAGTGGCGCTCGGGGCTCTTCCCGCGGCGATGCCCGGGGTCTTCGGCGTGATTACGCCATTCGTCGCGCGGCGCTTGAGAGGAGCGCGCCGTCGGCGCCGGCGTGGGAGTCTTGGAGGCCCTCGCATCGCCTTCGGGCGGGGTGGAAGCGATCTTGGAAGGCCCCGCGCCACCCGCGGAGGGCCTGGCTCCGTCTTTGGATTTGGCATACCAAGCGCACAAACATCGCCGCCTCCCAAACTCCGGCTGCTGGGACGGTGTTGGTGTTCGCGAACGGCGCCCCAGGTCCTTTTTATGACCGGTCCGCTGCTCGCCCGCGTCGGGGCGGGATGTCCGGCTTCCGACGGGCCAACTGCCACCGTCATCTTCTTCTTAGGCGCCATGACGATGAAGAAGGGTCGAACTAACTGCTAAAGCCGATTCTCACAACTGCGCCCCCTACCTGGCGCACCAAAGATGTCGGTGGGAATGACACCTATGGGATCACAAGAATCCCTACTATGGTTGCGGGGCGCGGGGTCGTGAGAAGAGCGGATCGAACAGATAGCACACGGTTCGTTTATCCAGGTTCGGGCCGCGAGGATGCGTAAAACCCTACTCCTGCTTTGGTGGATTGTATATCTGTGTTCTTGAGCTAGCTATGGGGCATGAGGAGCTCCAAAAAGCCGAATCCTCCTCCTGGTCGCCTCGGGCCTCCTTTTATAGGAAAGGGGTTGCCACAGTGGCACACAGGAGGTGGAAAGGGTACAGTGATGTGAGGTTATCCCTCGCATTACATGACAAGGCGCATTTAATGCATCTTGTCTAGGTGTCCTTGCTATATCGGGGACGGGGGAGAGCCCTGCCTCGTCCGTCGATGCTCCCTCTCGTGTCGACACGCGCCCTGGCCAGCGGCGCCCGCGGTGCCATGTAGGCAGGCAGGCAGCTAAGGTGGCGCAGTGGTGGGTCTCCATGAAGATCCGCATGCCACCACGCAGGTGCCTGCCCAGCTGGTTGGGTCGGCAGCTGCATGCGAACGGCGGTGGAGGTTTGACTGGCGTGGGCCTGATGGTGGCCCTACGGGTGCTCTTGGCAAGGGCCTTGCCGGGGCCCCGGCAAGGGTCTTACCGTGGCGCCTGCTATCATCCCCGGCAAGGATCTTGCCGGGGGCCTTGTGGTCCTCCTTGGCTAGGATCCCGCCAAGGATCATCATCTTCTAAAGGGTGTATCTGATCTTGAATGCCTTCACAAAGATCTGCATGCCACCACGGGGATGTCTCCCGAATCCTTTCCCCATGGGGGTAGTGGACTCAAGGGTGACTCACTCCGTAGGTGTGGGGCGAGCTGCCACGGCAAGGGTCTTGGCGGGTTTGCTAAAACTGCCTCCCGGCAAGGATCTTGCCGGAGGGAGTCCGCTTCGTCTCCTTTTCTCTTTGTGGGCTTGGTCTTGGCGTCGCTCTGCTTCTCTCGAGCTTCGGCCTTACCTTGGCTCACCTCCCTTGCCTTGCTTAGTGTGGTGGTGCCCGTGGCTCAGACTGCCCGTGCACAGTTATAGGGGTACAAAAAGTGTACCCCTCTTTTTGTACACCAACACGGTATCATATTTTCCATCCAAGGCTCTTAGCATCTTCTTGATGATGAATCTATCGGTCATCTCTTCACTTCCTAAGCCGGCAATCTCATTTGTGATGAGAGCAGGCCTAGAGTACATTTCAGCGACACCTTCACCATCCTTCATTTTGAACTTGTCAAGCTGACTTTGAAGCACATCCAATTTGGATTCCTAGACGGAGTCAGTACCTTCGTGCATATCAACCAATGTATCCCAAATTTCCTTTGCATTCTCAAGGCGGCTGATTTTGTTGAATTCTTTGGGGCACAATCCGTTGAAGAGGATATCGCAAGCTTGAGCATTGTATTGCAGCATCCTCAATTCTTTTGCGGTGGCTTCACGATTTGGTTCTCTCACATCAAAGAATTCACCATGCAAGCCAATACACACACAATAGCCCAAATGATGGGGTTATGTCCAAGAATATGCATTTTCATCGTATGCTTCCAATTAGCAAAATTTGTACCATCAAAGTAAGGACCCCTACGGTTGTAATTTCCCTCACTAGATGCCATACTCTCATAGGTTTTGAAACCAAGGCTATGATCACCAAAGCTATGGAAATCGAGGCAAATGGAGACCAAGGCTCTAATACCACTTGTAGGATCGAAAGTATGTCTAGAGGGGGTGATTAGACTACTTGACCAAATAAAAATCGAGCATTTTACCAATTTTAAGTCTTGGCAGATTTTAGCAACTTAACACAAGTCAAGCAAACAACCTACACATGCAAATCTAAGAGTGTAGCAGAGGAATGTAAATCATTGCATATGAAGGTAAAGGGGTGGAGTTTGGAGAGAGCAAACGCAATGTAGACACAGAGATTTTTGGCGTGGTTCCGATAGGTGGTGCTATCATACATCCACGTTGATGGAGACTTCAACCCATGAAGGGTCCACGAATAAGCAACCTTGTCTATCCCACCATGGCCATTGCCCACGAAGGACTTGCCGCACTTGGGTAGATCTTCACGAAGTAGGCGATCTCCTTGCCCTTACAAACTCCTTGGTTCAACTCCACAATCTTGACGGATGCTCCCAAGTGACACCTAACTAATCTAGGAGACACCACTCTCCAAAAGGTAATAGATGGTGTGTTGATAATTAACTCCTTGCTCTTGTGCTTCAAATGATAGTTTCCCCAACACTCAACTCTCTCTCACATATATGGATTTGGTGGAAATATGATTTGAGTGGAAAGCAACTTGGGGAAGGCTAGAGATCAAGATTCTTGTGGTTGGATTGGAATATCTTGGTCTCAACACATGAGTAGGTGGTTCTCTCTCAGAACATGAATGCTGGAAGTGTAGGGACGTTCTGATGGCTCTCTCCAAAAATGGAGGCAGGGTGAAGGGGCATATATAGCATCCACACAAAATCTAACCATTACACACAATTTACCAAACTCGGTGGGCCGAATAGTTAAACTCTGTCAGACCGATTTAGTTCAAAATGTGAACATTAGGATTTTCGGTGGGACCGACATGTCAACTCGGTGGGACCAATTTTATTAGGGTTAGGGCATAACATAATCTTAGTGAGACCGATCACATGAACTCGGTGAGACCGATTTTTGTAATAGGCAAACAAAGAGTTGGTCAGGTAAACTCGATGGGACCGATCACTCATTTCGGTGGGACCGAAATGTTACGAAAAGGAAACAGAGGGTTTGCATTGCGAACTCGGTGGGACTGATCGCTCATCTCGGTTAGACCGAAACGTTACGAACGGAAACAGAGAGTTTGCAATCCCATCTCGGTGCGGCCGAGATCCCTATACGTGAGACCGAACTGATTAGGGTTTTTGGCTATGGCTATGTCAAATGAACTCGGTGTCGTCGGATAGATCTAATCGGTGGGGCCGAGTTTGACTTTTGGTTTGGGACATATGTGTAAATGAGAAAGTGGTTGAGGGCTTTTGGAGCATATCACTAAGCATTTTGAGCAAGCAAACCATTAAGAAACACCTCATCCCCTTTTAATAGTGTCGGTGTCGAAACCGGCGGATCTCGGGTAGGGGGTCCCGAACTATGCGTCTAGGAGGATGGTAACAGGAGACGGGGGACACGTTGTTTTTACCCAGGTTCAGGCCCTCTCGATGGAGGTAAAACCCTACTCCTGCTTGATTGATCTTGATGATATGAGTATTACAAGAGTTGATCTACCACGAGATCGAAGAGGCTAAACCCTAGAAGCTAGCCTATGGTATGATTGTGTGTTGTTGGTCCTACGGACTAAACCCTCCGGTTTATATAAACACCAGAGGGGGCTAGGGTTACACAGAGTCGGTTACAAGGAAGGAGATCTACATATCCGAACTGCCAAGCTTGCCTTCCACGCCAAGGAGAGTCCCATCCGGACATGGGATGAAGTCTTCAATCTTGTATCTTCATAGTCCCACAGTCCGACCAAAGGATATAGTCCGGCTGTCCGGATACCCCCTAATCCAGGACTCCCTCAGTAGCCCCCAAACCAGGCTTCAATGACGATGAGTCCGGCGTGCAGATTGTCTTCGGCATTGCAAGGCGGGTTCTTCTTCAAACTCTGAGTACTTGCTAAATAGTGTACGGCTTCTCGTAAATGTTGCGCTTCTTGGCTTCTGCGTCCAATAATGGTCATCTTCCATGTGTCAAGCGAATGTGAGGAGCCAGGGTGTTCTTACATTTACCACCCCATCTATGTGAATGAACTATCTATTAAAGAGATGAGGATCCTCAGATCCAAACCACACCATCCTCCCTCAATGAGCATTCATCGGAGCGAGCCCGAAAAAATCCATCCCAACATGGCCTGCCAGCGCAGCTCCTCCTCTCGCTCCCGCAGCCCCAAGCCTGGAGATTGGGAGAAGCGTTCCGTCCTGCACAGCCAATTAGTGAAGCTACAGACCCAGGGATTCCTCCCTCCAGCGTATATGGTCCCGGTTCGAGTCGGGCTCACCACCTATAATGGCGGGGAGCAAGCGGAGAGCTTTCCCAACCCCTCTAAGGGAGAGAGGGTATGCCTGGTCCCTTATTTGTTAAGGGGACTCGGATTTCCAATCCATCCATTTCTCTGAGGGCTCCTGGAGTTCTACGGCCTCTAGTTGCACAATCTCACCCCTGCCTCCATACTACACATCGCTAGTTACATAGCCCTTTGCGAGCTGTTTCTGGGTTGCGAAGCTCATTTCGTGTTGTGGAAGAAGTTGTTCTGCCTTGTGCCCCGTACACAGAGGGGATTAATATATCAAGTGGGCGGAGCCGAAGTATGGCGCATCACCGGGACCGGATACCTATCCGGTACCCCAAAAAACACGTCTGAGGACTGGCCTACGGAGTGGTTTTATATGGAGGATGTTCCTCTCCCGGATCCTATCCGGATTGGTCTTTCTGAGTTCGACAACACCCCTTTGAAGAAACGCCTAAGCTGGCACCCATGGAGCCCACAAGAGGAAGATGATAGAGACGTATTTTATCTGATGGGCCAGATGAAGTTGTTGGCCAAATCAGGACTGACCATAATCAAGGTTATGGCAATATGCATTATGCGGGGGGTGCGGCCACTTCAATATCAAGGCCACCCCATGTGGCACTTCAACGGGGAACATGATGTCACTCGCTGTGGGCGCAAGAGACCGGACTCAGTTGCTGTTCTAGAAAAAATTCTATCCGATCTGTATAAGGGGGAAGAACAGGAGTTCCTCCGCATCAAGCCATGGGATGGATTCTCCATGAACAACCCTCGATGCTGGGTGAGCTTCCGCTCTTTTTACTTCCATCCTACCTGTCGGTGTCAAAACCGGCGGAACTCGGGCAGCGGGTCCCGAACTGTGCGTCTAGGCCGGATGGTAACAGGAGGCAGGGAACACGATGTTTTACCCAGGTTCGGGCCCTCTTGACGGAGGTAAAACCCTACGTCCTGCTTGATTAATATTGATGATATGGGTAGTACAAGAGTAGATCTACCACGAGATCAAGGAGGCTAAACCCTAGAAGCTAGCCTATGATATGATTGTTGTATATGGAGTTGATTCTATCGACTAGCTGGCCTCAGTTTATATAATGCACCATAGGCCTAGGATAACAAGAGTCCTAGCCAAATACGCCGGTGGGGTGGAGTCCTTGCCTTGATTGCCAAGTCTTGTGGAATCTTCCTTGTATGCGACAGCTGTCCAAACTGGCCCGTGAGTATACGGCCATGGGGGTCCTCGGCCCAATCTAACAGATCGGGAGACGATGTGGTGAGTACCCCCTAGTCCAGGACACCGCCAGTAGCCCCCTGAACCGGTCTTCAAGTTAGGGACGCTCCTCGATTCTTCCGAACTATTCTTCATCTTCGGTCGCCGGACTTGAAAACTGGTTCAACAAATCTTCTTATCTTCGATCTTGAGGATCGCCGAAATGCATTTGACGAGTTTACACGTCGGGTATCCAAGGAGCCCCTTTAAGTTTCCGGCCTTTATCAATGCCTTTTTATTTTTATGCCACACCTCGGGTTTGAAGTTGTTCCCGGGCGGCAGCGTCCTCTTGCGTCCGAGCTCCAACGCCGGACTGTATTCGAGGTATCTTTAGCAACCGAGCACCAACACCAGACCGCTTCCCAGCTCTAACGCCGGAATATATCCGAGCTCCAACGCCGGACTGTGTATCCGAGCTCCAACGCCGGACTATATCCGAGGTGTCAAAAATCACCTTGGTTCAAAGAAGTTTGAAGGATTTTAGCCGAGCTTAATGCCGGAAATGCCCTCTATGGAGCCAGCCATTAGCGCCCGAGCTTTATGCCGGGCTGCTTCCGAGGTGGTGCACCACCCCGAATGTGGGCCGATTTTTGTGAATATTTTTTATTGGTGCAATTTATTCTCTGCCGAGATATATAGCCAGTAGCCCTCAAGGTGTGTATTGGTCTAAAACCCAAGATCCACCTGAAGGATGACGTAAGACCGCTGGTCCCAGTAGCCGCTGAGACTCAGGTTGATTTGCAAAATCGTCCTGAGGATCAGTCCAAGCTTGGCAGAATACCTCGGGACACTAAAAGCGGCGTGCTCAGTCCTCGAGACTCAGGTTGGGTGCGGCCAACCAACCTGAGGATCAAAATCTCCTCGGAAACTATATTGCACATAAAATTTTCTGCATTGGATAAGCAATGCAATAGCCCCCGAGACACTGGTCGGGTGGCAACACCAGATCAGGGGATCGATGTGCCCCTTTAATATTTGTAAATAATAAGCCCGAAGCCCAGTAGCCCCTGAGCCTTAATGCGGGCACGGGTGGCTGAATTAAGGATCGATATCCATAGTAAAATCACAAATTATGTGTAATGACACTATGTATCCAAGTACTTTACGTCATTAATGCTCGGATCCGCATTGTACAAAACTTTGTTGACCGACCATCGGCTTCCACCTCCTCGGCCAGTAGCCGAGGAGTGTTTGTCCTACTTTATAAATCCTTTATGAGGGCAAAGATTTACGACAAACAAGGCAATCTGGCCACACGGTTGTATAAACAAAGGTACGCAGAGAGATATGTTATATTACTGCTTAACAGAAGAAATGTCTTCCAAAGAAAATAGTCCCGCTATCAGTTCCTTTCTTTGGGTTGTCATGCTAAGCATGATCATGAAACCTCAGCTCCTATGTAAGAGCAAAATATCGAGGATTTAGTTTGGGAGGCTAGTTAATAGCCCCCGGTAGTGTTCGGCGACAGTCGAGGTCAAGCCGTAAACACTTCGGCCATTGTTATGAGTGGCCCATTATTTAACACAGTCATTGGATCGCTGACTAGTTTAAGCTTATTGTGACAGTCAGTTTTCGGCTTTCTCCATTGAGGTGCTTAACCATGTGAGCTGGAAGCACAATCGCAGTGGTTCTCCCTTTGCACGCCCAGCTGAACAAAACGGAACGTAGGAAGAAAGTGCAGGAGCCGGGCAACCCAACTATTGACCGAAGACACAATTCGAAACCGATGCGTATATAGCAATATCTGAGAATGTTTTTGCCGAATCCCTAAAGGTGTCCGGCGTTGCACTGTGAGACTGATGCTGGAAAAGCACAAATAGTATAAAAGTGCCAAAAAGCTTGGAAAACCAAGAAACGTCAGTAAAAACATGACGTCCGAACAATATCAAGTGTTCGGTGCCAATCCGAAAATTGGTCTTAGAAAGAAAGAGTGCTTCTGTCATGCTTTAACATTACACATCTGATCTCAAGACTTCAAGCGGGTCAGCCTACGGCTACAGCCTCCTATCCCGAAGGCGGAGTGCTTCTCGTTAGACCAGTTTAGCGAACTAAACTTGAGCGGTCGCTAGCGAGAAAATGGGTTATCTGGCTATTGACCACACACTCACATCGAAAAAGGACCGATAGAAAAAGACTTTGCAACAACCAAGAACAAAACACATTTACTATAAAATAGCTCATAGAAATTTTAAGAGCCCCCAAGTGACTTGGGTAGAAGAATGATTGCATGTACCGAAGTACTTATATCATATCTATGTTCAACCAAACTTTAAACGCGTCTTAACCGACCGTCAGCTTCTCCCTCTTTGGTAAAGGACCGAAAAGTGTTATGTACTCCATCGGTCAAGAATAACGATGGTGTTTCCAATAACCAGGCAGTCAGGCCATAAGGCTGTAACAGACAAAGCACGCTCAGGAAACTTATGCTATATTACCGTGAAGTGTAAGAAGCATCTTCGAAATAGTACCCCCACCGATACCTTTCTTCGGTGCTCATTGTTATTATGAGACTTGTGCAATAGATTTTTTGTACTCATGAGTTCCGTTGTGTGCCGACCATCATTGAAAACTATAAGAGTGCTAGCTTTCGGCTTCACCCATTCTGAGGTCCGGCTCGGGCGACCCGATCGTGACAATCGCAGAGGTGCTCCCTTTACTCCCTAGCCGAACAATCGGGAACGTAGGGGTAAACACAGGAGCGAGGCAACCCATCTTGCAAATCGCTTAAGTCAATATGGTGCATATTGTGGCGTAATACACGAACAAGGAATGAAGCCATACAAGTATAATCATATGCAAGAGGAAAAGCTTCATGAAGGAAGCCCCCAAATGAATTGGGTATTTGAATTTATGCGTCACAAATAAAGTTTGGACAAGGAAATTTTTACAAGCAACTTTTTTCCAAAAAGTATAATTCTTGGTTGAACCGAACACAAGTTAGAAATTAAAGCTTTGAGCATGAAAGCGACTTAGCTGGTTAATGTGTTCGGTATTGATGATGCGGTCCGAGCTTGATGCGGGGCAAGGTTCCATCCCCCAAGCCGGTCCCGAGGTGGCAGCGCAGAGAGCTCGACACGCCGAAGTGGTGACATAGCACGGTCAATGCAGATCGGTAGAGTGACGTCGAAGTCCCCGGATCATTTTCCTGTGCACAAAAAATAGTGCAAACCGGAGATAGTAGTAATAATGATAATTTTAAAAAAAATCGTTGCATAATAAATAATTTATGCAAAGTGAGTAATAAAAGAAATATGGCCTGGCGCCGAAGTCAATGTCGATGCAGGGCGTCGGCGTGATGCGGTAAAGGCGTGGTGAAGCCTGAATTCGCAGGTCGGTCCGAGCTCCGGATGCGGCGTTCGCCGGACTATGTACAGAAATTGACCGAACCACCATGCGACTATCGTGAATGCGGCTACCATTTGATAGACCTGTGTACATATGATGGACAAACCAGAGTAATAAAATAATTCCTTGGGAAAAATGAACCCAAACAAGCAAAAAATATTTGGGACTGATAGCACCTGGTTTATTTGTTGTAGCATTCCGAAGGAAGGTAATTCCCAAAATTGGGACTCGATCCGCACACCCATTGCCTGATGGGCGATAAAACGACGGCATGGCAATGCTGATAAAGGTTGGCTCGCCGAGGCAAAGCCCTCGGCCCAGCTAACGTGACGGAGCTGGTCGGCTAGTGACGCCGAAGTGTCCGGAGTAGGTTGATGAAGAGATGGCGAAGCCCCCGGTCCAGCCGAGATGTCGAAGCCCCGATGTCAGCCGATGATTCGAAGTAGGTCAGCGTGATGGACACCAGCTTGAAGAAGCGATCGTGCGGCCCTGTCGATGCAGGTCGTGACGTGGTCGATGCCGGCTTGATGAAGCAACCGTGCAGCGATGCCGGTATGCCCGCTCCATGTAATCCGTGGGGCGGCGATGTTTTTGGTGATTTATCCTTCACGGTGCCGGACTCTTGTTCGGCTTGCCGAGATGATGATCCGAAGAAGTTGAGCTCGGCTCAACAAAGTGACGTCGTGTCTTAGCGCAGGTCGGCAGCCGTGGAGTAATATTGCCGGACTGGTTTGACACCAGCATGATGTTGAAGATCATGTTCAAAAGATCTTAAAGTTAGTGGGATGTGTTTGAGAACAAAACACAATACCCCATACAAAACTTCCTTCAAAAGGGATGTCCGAAATCCCGTTCATAGAAAAGATGAAATCGGGTCGGATTCATTTTCGCGCAGAAAACAGATCCGAAAAGTGATGCACTAATTGGAAGGTTCCCGGAGTTTGGACGGTTGGATCGAGCTGAAATTTTGAGAGGTGGTAGATACGGGAATTCCGCAGCCGATCAACGGTTGGATCTTCCAAAGGACATCCAAGCTAGAAGCTGGATACCACGCCCTAAACACATCCAAATTCCCGTCCAGATCTGACAGGGCTCCGGTATATCGTGGATTGCCAGAGATTCCTTCATCGAAACTCGATGAAATTTTCCAGGGTTGTTGTAGACTCAATTCCGCACAATTCCACCAAAGAGATCGTCAAAGCGATACTCGAGGAGGTGGTGGCAGCAGATACGAGTTCGCTATCCAGAAAAATAGCATGATCGCTTGAGGGCAATGTTGACGTTGAGCCCCCGAGCTCCATGGATGATTCCTCCGTGATCTTGATAGAGATCGGAGTTTATGTTTGATGTAGGCCCTCGTCCGAACATGGTGATCCGAACACGGGACGCAATTCTTGGTCGAACAGAGGTGACCAGTCGAGCTGGTGACGAAGATGCCGAAGTCGCAGTTGATCTGCAGGCGAGCCATCGATCCTTTTGTCGATCACACAGCGGAACTCTCAATGAAAGCACCAATGTCGGTGTCAAAACCGGCGGATCTCAGGTAGCGGGTCCCGAACTGTGCGTCTAGGCCGGATGGTAACAGGAGGCAGGGTACACGATGTTTTACCCAGGTTCGGGCCCTCTTGATGGAGGTAAAACCCTACGTCCTGCTTGATTAATATTGATGATATGGGTAGTACAAGAGTAGATCTACCACGAGATCAAGGAGGCTAAACCCTACAAGGTAGCCTATGGTATGATTGTTGTATATGGAGTTGATTCTATCGACTAGCCTAGCCTCGTTTATATAATGCACCAGAGGCCTAGGATAACAAGAGTCCTAGCCGAATACGCCAGTGGGGTGGAGTCCTTGCCTTGATTGCCAAGTCTTGTGGAATCTTCCTTGTATGCGGCAGCTGTCCGAACTGGCCCATGAGTATACTGCCATGGGGGTCCTCGGCCCAATCTAACAGATCGGGAGACGACGTGGTGAGTACCCCCTAGTCCAGGACACCGTCACTACCCTTGTGAGGGAGTCCTGGATTAGGGGTATCCGGACAGCCGGACTATATCCTTTGGTCGGACTGTTGGACTATGAAGATACAAGATTGAAGATTTCGTCCCGTGTCCGGATGGGACTCTCCTTGGCATGGAAGGCAAGCTTGGCAGTACGGATATGTAGATCTCCTTCCTTGTAACCGACTCTGTGTAACCCTAGCCCCCTCCGGTTTCTATATAAGCCGGAGGGTTTAGTTCATAGGACTAACAACAACAATCATACCATAGGCTAGCTTCTAGGGTTTAGCCTCTTCGATCTCGTGGTAGATCAACTCTTGTAATACTCATATCATCAAGATCAATCAAGCAGGAGTAGGGTTTTACCTCCATCGAGAGGGCCCGAACCTGGGTAAAAACATCGTGTCCCCCGTCTCCTGTTACCATCTGCCTAGACGCACAGTTCGGGACCCCCTACCCGAGATCCGCCGGTTTTGACACCGACATTGGTGATTTCATTGAGAGTTCCTTTGTGTCGTCATCGTTAGGCAGGATGGCTCCTTCAATCATCGATAGCGGTGCAGTCCGGGGTGAGACTTTTCTCCTCGGACAGATCTTTGTATCCGGCGGCTCTGCACTACGGGCCAACTCGCTTGGCCATCTGGAGCAGATCGAGAGTTACGCCCCTGGCCTCCAGGTCAGGTTTGGAAGCTGAAACTACACGGCCGACATCCGCGGAGACTTGATCTTTGACGGATTTGAGCCCCTGACGAGTGCGCGGCACGGTCACGATGAGCATGATTTAGCTCTACCATCGGACAGTGTTCAGGAGACCGCACTGGCAACCGCTCCGACCCTCAATTCGGAGCCAATTACGCCATCCATGGACGGGTGGATAGACCCCGCCACGGAGGCCGCATTATCAGCGGCGATCGAGCCGAGTATTGACATTACCCTTCACGGGAGCCGTGACACCGAACTGTCAGATTCTTCCCCGGCCACGGACTCCGAACTGCCTGCACCCGTGCCTATCGCATCCAACTGGGCACCGATCATGGAGTTCACCTCCACAGATATCCTTCAGCACTCACCCTTTGGTGACATACTGAACTCATTAAGGTCTCTCTCCTTGTCAGGAGAGTCCTGGCCGAACTATGGCCGGCCAGATCGGGATGCGGACGACGAAGAAATTCGCCGCCCTCCCACCACCCACTTAGTAGCCACTGTCGATGATTTGACCGACATGCTCGCCTTCGACTCCGAAGACATCGACAATATGGACGACGATGCAGGAGACGAACAGGAGCCACTGCCCACAGGGCACTAGATGCCCACTTCATCATATGATGTATACATGGTGGACACACCCAAAGAAAACAACGACGAGGAACAGAAGTACGCAGCGAAGGATTGTTCCCTGGAGAAGCAGTCAAAGCGGTGGTGTAAGCGCCGCTCCAAATCCCGGCTCGGCAGAAACAGCGATCATATAGACCCAGCGATAGAGCAGGATGAGCCAGCAAATGACAAACACGGCGTTGAACCACCGTCCGACCACGGAAACACGGAGAATCAAACCGAACAACCCGACTCCAGCGAAGATAACAGTCCGGATGACATCACACCGGACAGGCACCCAGAGCAACAGAATACCCATCAAAGTCTTGTTGCCACTGCGAGGAGTCTGAAAAAGCAGAAGCAAAGGCTCAGGGTTGCACAAGACACACTCAGAATTAGATGGAGTGAAGTACTCAACACTACAGTAAAGTACGGCGGTAGTCGCCACACAAAGAGCTACCCGAAGCGAAAGCTGCTACCTGAATTCGATGAGGAGGCCTTAGATCCCCCGCAATCAAAAAACAAAACATCCATTCGGTCGGATAGACGACCTCGTGGCCAACATAGAGCAGCAAACGACTCCGCACACAAGCCAGTACGCGATCCACGTGAGGGCTCGCATCAAAATGACGGTGCAACCAGATCCATCTATGGGCCAAGCAAGCGCGCTCCAGCATGCAATGCAACACAACAAAAATCCGAACACCATGGTACACCCAAATACAGGGGTGCCGCACACCCCCTATGTTTCACCGATGAGGTGCTGGACCATGAATTTCCAGAGGGATTCAAACCCGCAAACATAGAGGCGTACGACGGAACAACAGACCCTGGGGTCTGGATTGAGGACTACATCCTCCATATCCACATGGCTCAAGGAGACGATCTCCACGCCATCAAGTACTTACCCCTCAAGCTCAAAGGGCCAGCTCGGCACTGGCTTAAAAGCCTCCCCGAAAACTCCATTGGAAGCTAGGAAGAGCTCGAAGACGCTTTTCGGGCAAATTTTCAAGGGACCTATGTCCGACCACCGGATGGACAATTTAAGTCATATAACTCAACAGCCCGGAGAGTCAGCCCGAAAGCTTTGGAACAGGTTTCTCACTAAAAAGAACCAAATAGTCGACTGTCCGCATGCCGAAGCCTTAGCACCTTACAAGCACACCGTTCGACACGAATGGCTTGCCAGACACCTTGGCCAAGAAAAGCCCAGAACAATGGCAGCATTAACAAGCCTCATGACCTACTTTTGCGCGGGCGAGGATAGCTGGTTAGCCTGATGTAGCACCAGCGACCCAAGTACATTCGAAGTCAGGGACGGAAACGGGAAGCCACGATGCAGCAAAAAAAGTGCCGGAATAAAGAAGACAGCCCGAAGAGCACCGCGGTAAACGCCGGATTCATAAGCTCTCGGCCAGGTCAGCAAAAGCTGCCCTCCAAAGGCAACAGAGACGAACTGTCCAGCCTGAACAAGATTCTAGAGAAACTATGTCAGATCCATAGCACCCCCGATAAACCTGCAAATCATACCCATAGAGAATGTTGGGTCTTCAAGCAGTCCGGCAAACTCAATGCCAAACACTAGGGGCAGGATACACCAAGCGAAGACAAGGACGAGCCTCGCAATCAAAGCATTGGGGAACAGAAGAAATTCCCACCAGAAGTCAAAATAGTAAACGTGTTACACATGATGAAGGGCAAAAACAAAGCGGCACTCCTAGAGACACATGCCCCAGGGCCTATCACCACGGAGTTCTGCCACTGGTCATCCAAACCGATCACCTTTGACCATCGGGATTACTCGGCAAGTATCCGGCATCCAGGATGGGCTACCTTGGTGTTAGACCCGATAATTGACGGATACCACTTCACACGAGTCCTGATGGATGATGGCAGTAGTTTAAACCTGATATATCAGGACACAGTCCGCAAAATGGGGATAGGCCCAACAAAAATCAGCCATAGCAATACTATCTTTAAAGGAGTAATGCCAGGCCTAGAAGCCCATTGTACGGGCTCCTTGCTACTAGAGGTTATATTCGGCTTTCCAGATAACTTCCACAGCGAAAAGTTAACCTTCCACATCGCTCAGTTCCAAAGTGGCTATCAAGCACTACTCGGATGTGAAGCTTTCACTCGCTTTAATGCAATACCGCATTACGCTTCTCTCATGCTTAAGATACCCGGTCCACGTGGCATCATTACAGTAAATGGAAATATTGAGCGCTCCTTGCGCGTGGAAGACCGTGCGGCTGCCTTGGCAGCCACAGACTAGACGGCCTCACAAACTAGAGCATCTGACAGGTCCTTAAGACCACGGACACGGTTAGACGAGTCTGGTGTAGCTATATATAATTGATACAGGTTTGATGGCTATACCCCTATAACAATACAAGGGGCTCCACGCGTGTAAACAAGTGACAATTAGGCTCAACTTTACTAATCTTGAATTGTACATGGTTTATTTAGTATAACCTACCTTTTGCACGACAACTTTTCAACTAAGTTCCTCTCTTTTACAGATGACCATCGTGCTACACCCGTCCAGGATACGGCACATCGGAGACACGGGCGCAGATGTGCAGCAGGGACCCGTTCCAAGGATTCTTTTTAGATTAAGACCCTGCGTAAACCTTTTTTACTGTCTCTTGTTGATACACATCACCCAGATTCTTAGTACAACTGAGAAGGATGCTGACGTATTGGCATGTGGCCACGTCAGAATATTGCATGTACCTGGACACCAGGGGCTTATTACAAAGGGCACTGTTTAGCCCGGTTTAGATCATAAAGACCAAATACCTTAGGGAGTGTTCGGCGTCGCGAGTTTGGCCTTATATGCATCAGCTCCGAATCATGTCTTTGGTCAAATGTTGGGTTTGCCGGCTCCTGTGTTTTGCCGCCTTACGTTCCGCTCTATCGGCTAGGGCGGCACCAGGAGAACTACTGCGATTGTGCACTGGTTCATCCGAACGAGGACCTCACTAGAGAAAGCCGAAAACTAACTATCATGATATAGCATGAGACTGGTCAACCACTCGATGACCTAGCGGAATCTTCAGGATTCCTCCGCCTTAACGAAGGGCCGTTTCCCAGCCAGGCATGTACGCGCCCCGAATTCGGATGAGCGCGGAGCCACCAGGGGCTATATAGTAGCCCCACTGTCAAACTCCTCTGGCTAAGTGAAAGTGTTAAAGCATTATAGTCTGATTGCCTAGTTCGCTGCACTATCACCTCCTTAATGGACCAATATGTTGGATCAAGTGTGAACATGCGTCTTCTGCGAGCACCCCCGCATTATATGCGTGGGGGCTGAAGCCGACGGCTGCCATCTTTCAGGTTATATACATATATACATAAACAGCCACACAGGAGGCATCATAGTACTTTCGGGCAAAAGTATAAAAACAGCCTTGATTAAATCAATAAAACATTGTTTTTCAATGGGAATACATGTCATTAGAACATAATATTCTTCGAGCATTGCGCTTGTATCAAACGAGCACCCACAAGAACTTCTCGAAAGTAGTGCTCAGCAGGTACTCGGCTCTCGTCCGAATCTTGGGCTGCAATGGCGGTGGCCTCCATCTCCGCCCAGTATGTCTTCACACGGGCAAGGGCCATCCGCGCACCCTCTACGCACGTCGACCTCTTCATCGCGTTGATGTGCGGCACCGCACTAAGGAACTGCTGCACCAAACTAAAATAACTGTTCGGCTTTGGCCTTTCCGGCCATAGATGATCCACAACAGACGTGATGGCGAGTCCGAACAATCTATTCAGCTCAGCCCATTTGGCCAACCGATCAGTCAATGGAAGCGGACGCTCTGGAACGTTAAATTGTGACCAGAACAGCTTTTCCACTTCGTGATCTTTTTTATCTCTGAAGTATTCGGCCGCATCGGCAGCACTCACCGCTAAGTCCAGATATGCGTCCGCAGAACTCCACAGCCGGTCCAAAGGGGCGTACCGAGGATCTCCATTCTTCATCCGTAGCATAAAGGGCTTCCCAGCCGCGATATCCCCGGCTTGACGCAGCTCCTCCTTCATCGCTCTCATTGCAGAGCGGGTGTCTTTGGTCGCCATCGTGGCCTTCTCCAGGTCTGTCCTCTTTGCTCGATCTTCCTTTTCAAGAAGCTCATAACAGTTAGCGGTGTTCTTCAATTCCACAGCCATCCTGGCTATTTCCTCCTTGCTTTGGCAGTGAGCACCCTGTTCGGCTTTCAGCTCCTCGATTGCCTTTAGGGCAGCCACATCGCTTTTCCTGGCTTGTTCTTTGGCTCAGGCAAGTTCCGCCCGAAGGTTCTCCACGGCCCCAGCTTCATCTGCATTCACACACATGTTATAGATACTAGCATCATGCTCCTCTTCCCATCTGTCACCAGAGGAATCACATACCAAGTGCCTCGTCAAGCCGCTTGTTGACAAGTACGATGTCAGCATCTGCCACGTCAAGCTGCCGCTTTAGCTCGGCAAACTCATCAGTCCGGCTGTCCACCGGACCCTCCGCCACCTGCATATTAAAGCGGAATGATTATTCCTGGGACTATTATCCTATGTGCCTTGTCGTCTTCGACAGCACCCAGAGTCTCAGGGGCTACTATCTACACAGGGCACATCTAAAAATGTGTTGTACCGTCAAAAATGTACATCATTTCGCGTACCTCAAAATCCGTCAGTAGACTCATAAAGGCTTCATGCAACCTGCTTTCGGCGGACAAAATCCTTTCAATCACCGTACCCATCAACGTGCGGTGCTCTTCTGAGATAGCCGCTTGCTCTAGCAAATCCCTTAGTACGTCCGACCGTACACCAGATGGTGCCAGACTCTTTCGATTTCCCTCTTCAGGAGCCGAATACTGAGGACTTCAGGTGGCCATAGGATTACCTTCTGGCCTTGCCGGATCAGGAGAAACCCTCCGCAACGACACCTCGGGGTCGCCCGCCTCATGAGGCGGTATGGCAGGGGGAGGCATTTCGCTCTCCATCATCTCTGGAAGAAGATCCCCTAAAGACGAGCTCTGCTGAGAAGGGCTAAGATCCGAACTGCAACATATATGCTTCGTTATTTTCCTCAGAAGTAAGGCGAGATATTTTCATTTTTAAGTACCCTTTTACTTACAGCTCGGTGGAGGGCTGATCCCCTTGAGGGCATAGTGCGGCCGGGGTATCCCCCAGGGCAGGACCCTCCGGCGAAGATTTCTTCCCCCGTTTGGAGACCGTGGTCTCCAGGTCCTCAGAGGCGTTCCTCTTCCTTCCCTGGGGAGAGGAAGTTTCAGTTCCTCCTCCCCGGTTAACCTCCTTCGCGGAGGCGCTAGCCTCGTTGTCCCCCCCTTTATCTTCCCCTGAGGGCGCTTGATAAGGCGCGATCTCCAGCATCCTGGTTAGCACGGGATTTGGTGATGTCTTAGGGAGGGGGTCGGACGCCTGATCAACTTTGCCTTCGCTATCCAATCCTGGTCAATGAGCGGATTTTTTAGGGCGACGTTGCGATAAACTAACGGACAGTGTGTTCGGATGCGGGGCTACTTACTTGGGTATCCAGATGATTGCAGCTCAGACTTGCATCCTCGGTGATGTCCGGGCATATTATTTGTGGTCCGAAGAACAATTTGTACATCTCCTCGGGCGTCATGCCAAGGAAGTGTTGAATAGCTCGCGGTCCTTCCGGGTTGAATTCCCACATGCGAAGGGGCCGGCGTTTGCAAGGCTGGACTCGACGAACTAGCATAACTTGCACTACCATAACCAGACTGAAATCTCTCTTAAAGAGATCTCGGATACGGCTTTGCAGTATTGGCACGTCCTTGGCTGGACCCCAGCTCAGCCCCCTGCTGATCCATGATGTCAGTTGTGCTGGGGGGCCTGAGAGAAAGGTGGGGGCAGCTACCCACTTGGCACTTCGGGGAGCTGTGATGTAGAACCACTCCTGCTGCCACAATCTGGACACCTCTGGGAAGCTAGCCTCAGGCCATGGAGCGTCAGCAATTTCGCTTATTAAAGCGCCTCCGCACGCTGCGTGCTGCCCCTTCATCATCTTCGGCTTCACATCGAAGGTCTTGAGCCACAGGCCGAAGTGAGGGGTAATGCGGAGGAAGGACTCACATACGACAATAAATGAAGAAATGTGAAGAAGGGAATCTGGGGCCAGATCGTGAAAATCTAGCCCATAATAGAACATAAGACCCCTAACAAAGGGATCTAGAGCGAGGCCTAGTCCTTGGAGGAAGTGGGAGACGAACAAGACACTCTCGTTGGGTTCGGGAGTAGGGACGACCTGCCCTCAGGCGGGCAACCGATGCGAAATTTCGACGGTCAGATATCTCGCCTCTCTCAACCTCTTGATGTCCTCCTCCATGATGGAGGAAGGCGTCCACCGACCTTGAAGGTTGGATCCGGACATAGTTGAAGGTCCGAAGCACCTGACCTGAGTTTTGGGTGTTAGAACTCAAGGCGGGGGAAGGATTTGATTGAGCACGAGAGGGAAAAAAGAAAAAGCCTTGTCCCCTTTATAAAGAGAGTGAATATCAAGCATCCTCCTCGTGGCCGTTTGGGACTTGCCTAAGATCTAGGAGTCCTACCAATAGGCACGATTGGGTTACCCACGTCCGTATTGATGAGAATCCCGTAATAAAGGGGACACGATCTCTGCTTCGACAAGACGTGCCAAGGAAACCGCCTCGCGAAACACGCTGAGATTGGTTACGAAAAACGATTCGAATAAAGACCTGGCTGTGGTGTGATGTCACACTACGGGGTACGTCGGCAGATTAGATTTATGGAAATATTATTCTCTCTACGGTGGTATGTGGAACTTGTTTTGCAGAGCCGGACACGATCCTCGTGTTTAAAATCTTCTATGAAGTATTCGGAGGAGGAAACCGCCTTGCAATGTCGAAGACAATCTGCGCGCCGGACTCATCATCATTGAAGCCTGGTTCAGGGGCTACTGAGGGAGTCCTGGATTAGGGGGTATCCGGACAGCCGGACTATATCCTTTGGCCGGACTGTTGGACTATGAAGATACAAGATTGAAGACTCCGTCCCGTGTCCGGATGGGACTCTCCTTGGCGTGGAAGGCAAGCTTGGCAGTATGGATATGTAGATCTCCTTCCTTGTAACCAACTCTGTGTAACCCTAGCCCACTCTGGTGTCTATATAAACCGGAGGGTTTAGTCCGTAGGACCAACAACAACAATCATACCATAGGCTAGCTTCTAGGGTTTAGCCTCTTCGATCTCGTGGTAGATCAACTCTTGTAAAACTCATATCATCAAGATCAATCAAGCAGGAGTAGGGTTTTACCTCCATCAAGAGGGCCCGAACCTGGGTAAAAACATCATGTCCCCCGTCTCCTGTTACCATCCGCCTAGACGCACAGTTCGGGACCCCCTACCCGAGATCCGCCGGTTTTGACACCGACACCTTGTTTTCATGATAAATATTTACCTTGTCGTTTCATCGCAGGGACTGCGTAAGGCGGTAGGGGAGATCAATAGCCCACCTCCACAACCGGAGGATCCTGAACGGGTCCTCGACCTCGGCCTCAAAGAGGATCCGGACATATTCGTGGAGCTGATTGACAGGATTTTCTATCAGCTAAGCTGTGATGACGCCATGGTGGCCATTATAGCAGACTACCCTGGGCTACTCCCAGCCTCGCAGGTAAATAAGACCGGAGTCCCAACCTTTGAAAAGGATTTCCTTTTATGCACTTCACCTGCCGTATACAAACGGTGTTTTATAGGGAAGGCCCTCGTGACTCCATGCCGAGCCCGTGGTGACTCGCCCACAAGGGGTTCCAAAGCCGGACAGGCTAAAAAGGAAGGTGGTCCGGACAGAGACGTCGGCGCAGAGGTATGATGCAACACCTCACTCCGTGGTTGTTGTCTTTAAAAACATAATAACACCCATGTTTCCTAGAAGGAAGAACGCTCGTCAGACAATATCCAGAGAGGTTGCCGATCACGCCTCTACCAGTCGGGCTCCAGGTCCGAACACAGAGGCGAAAGTTAACACGAGGCACACGCCGGATACTCCTTGAGGGAGTCCTGGATTAGGGGGTCTCCGGACAGCCGGACTATCTCTATTGGCCGGACTGTTGGACTATGAAGATACAAGATTGAAGACTTCGTCTCGTGTCCGGATGGGATTCTACTTGGCGTGGAAGGCAAGCTAGGCAACACGGATATGGATATCTCCTCCTTTGTAACCGACCTTGTGTAACCCTAACACTCTCTGGTGTCTATATAAATCGAAGGGTTTTAGTCCGTAGGACAACAATCACAGCATACAATCATACCATAGGCTAGCTTCTAGGGTTTAGCCTCTCTGATCTCGTGGTAGATCTACTCTTGTACTACCCATATCATCAATGTTAATCAAGTAGGACGTAGGGTTTTACCTCCATCAAGAGGGCCCGAACCTGGGTAAAACATCGTGTCCCCTGCCTCTTGTTACCATCCGGCCTAGACGCACAGTTCGGGACCCCCTACCCGAGATCCGCCGGTTTTGACACCGACATTGGTGCTTTCATTGAGATCCTCTGTGTCGTCGCCATTAGGCTTGATGGCTCCTACTATCATCAATAGCGATGCAGTCTAGGGTGAGACTTTTCTCCCCAGACAGATCTTCGTATTCGGCGGCTTTGCACTGTGGGCTAATTCGCTTGGCCATCTGGAGCAGATTGAAAGCTATGCCCCTGGCTGTCAGGTCAGATTTGGAAGTTTGAACTACACGGTCGACATCCGTGGAGACTTGTTCTTTGACGGATTCGAGCCACAGCCGGGCGCGCCGCACTGTCACGATGGGTATGACCTAGCTCTACCGCCGAACAGTACCCCAGAGGCCGCGCCTGCATCAGCTCCGACCCTTAGCTCGGAGCCAACTGCGCCAATCGAGGACGGGTGGTTAGACACCACCTCAGGGGCTGCAGTCTCAACGGCGATCGAGCCGAACACCAGCATAATCCTATGCGCAGCCCGTGACTCCAAGGTGCCGGACTCTTTTTCTGAGTCCGAACCGCCCACGCCCCTGCCAATCGAATCCGATTGGGCGCCGATCATGGAATTCACCACCGCGGATATCTTTCAGCACTCGCCCTTCGGCGACATTCTGAATTCACTAAGGTCTCTCAATGTCAGGAGAGCCCTGGTCGGATTATGGCCAACGGGATTGGGATGCGGACGACGAAGAAATTCGACGCCCACCCACCACCCACTTAATAGCCACTGTCGATGACTCAACCGACATGTTCGACTTTGACTCCGAAGACATCGACGGTATGGACGACGGTGCGGGAGGCAAAGAGGAACCACCGGCCACGGAGCGCTGGACGTCCACCTCATCATATGACGTATACATGGTGGACACACCAAAAGAAGACGACGACGAGGAACGGAAGGACGCACTGAAGGCTTGTTCCCTCGAGTGGCATGTCAAAGCGGCGGCTCAAGCGCCGCCCCAAATCCCGCCTCGGCAGAAATAACGATCATACAGACCAAGCGTTGGAGCAAGGCGAACCACTGCCGGACCACGGCAATACAGAGAATCAAACCGAAAAAACCAATTCTGTCAAAGATAATAGTCCGGACGACATAACGCCGGACAGGCACCCGGAGCAGCAGAATGCCCGTCAAAGGCTTGTTGCCACCGCGAGGAGTCTGAAAAAGCAGAAGCAAAGGCTCAAGGCTGCGCAGGACACACTCCAAATCAGATGGAGTAAAGTACTCAGCACAGCAGTGAAGTACGGCGGCAATCGCCCCACCAAGAGCTACCCAAAGCGGAAGTTGCTACCTGAATTCGATGAGGAGGCCTCAGACCCCCCCACAACCAAAAATCAAAACGGCCACATGGCCGGATAGACGACCTCATGGCTAACATAGAGCGGCAAACAACGCCACTCACAAGCCAATACGCGATCCAGGCTAGGGCTCGCACCAAAAGGATAGCACAACCAGATCCATCTATGGACCACGCAAGCGTGCCCCAGCATATGATGTAACACAACAAACATCCGAACAACGCGGTACACCCAGATACAGGGGTGCCGCACACCCCCTATGTTTCACCGATGAGGTGCTGGACCATGAATTTCCAGAGGGATTCAAACCCGTAAACATAGAGGCATACGACGGAACAATAGACCCTGGGATCTGGATTGAGGACTATATCCTCCATATCCATATGGCTCAAGGAGATGATCTCCACGCCATCAAGTACTTACCCCTCAAGCTCAAAGGGCCAGCTCGTCACTGGCTTAAAAGCCTCCCCGAAAACTCCATTGGAAGCTGGGAAGAGCTCGAAGACGCTTTTCGGGCAAATTTTAAAGGGACTTATGTCCGACCTCCGGACGCGGATGATTTGAGTCATATAACTCAACAGCCTGGAGAGTCAGCCCGAAAGCTTTGGAACAGGTTTCTTAATAAAAAGAATCAAATTGTCGACTGTCCGGACGCCGAAGCCTTGGCAGCTTTTAAGCATAGCGTCTGTGACGAATGGCTTACCAGACACCTCGGCCAAGAAAAGCCGAGAACAATGGCAGCATTAACAAGCCTCATGACCTGCTTTTGCGCGGGTGAGGACAGCTGGCTAGCCAGATGCAGCACCAGCCACCCCAGTACATTTGAAGTTAGAGATGGAAACGGAAAATCACGGTGCAACAGCAATAACAAACGCCGGAATAAAGAAGACAGCACGAAGAGCACGGCAGTAAATGCCGGATTCAAAAGCTCTCGGCCAGGTCAGCAAAAGCCGCCCTCTAAAGGCGCCAGAGATGAACTGTCCAGCCTAAACAAAATTCTGGACCAAATATGTCAGATCCATAGCACCCCTGGTAAACCTGCTAATCATACCCACAGAGAATGTTGGGTCGTCAAGCAGTCCGGCAAGCTCAACGCCGTACACAAGGGGGAGGATACACCAAGCGAAGACGAGGATGAGCCTCTCAAGCAAGACACTGGGGAACAAAATAAATTTCCACCAGAAGTCAAAACAGTAAATGTGTTACACATGATCAAGGGGAGAAACAAAACGGCACTCCCAGAAAAATATGCCCAAAGGCATATCACCGCGGAGTCCTGCCACTGGTCGTCTCAACCGATCACTTTCGACCATCGTGATTTCTCAGCAAGTATCCGGCGTGCAGGATGGGCTGCCCTGGTATTAGACCTAATAATTGACGGATACCACTTCACACAAGTCCTGATGGACGGTGGCAGCAGTCTCAACCTGATATACCAGGATACAATCCGCGAAATGGGGATAGACCCAACAAAAATTTGCCATAGCAATACTACGTTTAAAGGAGTAACGCCAGGCCCAGGGTCTCATTGCACGGGCTCCCTGCTACTAAAGGTTATATTCAGCTTCCCCGATAACTTCCATAGCGAACATTTAACCTTCCACATCGCTCCGTTCCAAAGTGGCTATCAAACACTACTTGGACGCGAAGCTTTTGCTCGCTTTAATGCAATACCACATTACGCTTCCCTGACGCTCAAGATGCCCGGTCAACGTGGCATCATTACAGTGAACGGAAGTATTAAGCGATCTTTGCGCGCCGAAGAGAATGCGACTGCCTTGGCAGCCGCACATTAAAAACGGCCTCACCAACTAAAGCATTTGATAGGTCATCGAGACCACGGACGCGGTTAGACGAGTCTGGCGCTGCTATATGTAATTTGTACCGGATTGATGGCCACACCCCTATTACAAATACGAGGGGCTCAACACGCGCAGACAAGTGGCAATTTCTACACATTTTTAGTTATACATGGTTTCTTTAAAAACTATCTTTTTGTACGACAACTTTTTCACCTAAGTTCCTCTCTTTTACAGATGATCATCATAATACACCCGTCCAGGATATGGCACAATGGAGACACAAGCGCAGACATGCAGCAGGGACCTGCTCCAAGGATTCTTTTTAGATTAAGACCCTGCATAAACCTTTTTTACTAACTCTTGTTGATACACATCCCTCGAATTCTCAGTACAATTGAGAAGGATGCTGACGTCTTGGCATGTGGCCAAGTCAGAATAATGCACGCACCTGGACACAAGGGGATTCTTACAAAGGGCACTATTTAGGCCCTATTTATACCATAAAGACCGAATACCTTAGGGAGTGTTCGGCGTCGCGAGTTTGGCCTTATATGCATCAGCTCCGAATCATTGTGTTTGGTCAAATGTTGGGTTTGCCCGGCTCCTGTGTTTTGGTGCCTTACGTTCCGCTTTATCGGCTAAGGCAGCACCAGAAGAACTACTGCGATTGTGCCCTGGTTCATCCAGACGAGCACCTCAGTAGAGAAAGCCGAAAACTGACTGTCATGATATAGCATGAGACTGGTCAACCACTCGATGACCTATCGGAATGTTAGAATTCCTCCGCCTTAACGAAGGGCCATTTTCCGGCCAGGCATGTACGCACCCCAAGATCGGGAGAGTGCGGAGCCACCAGGGGCTATCTAGTAGTCCCACTGTCAAACTCCTATGGCTAAGTGAAAGTGTTAAAGCATTATAGTCTGGTTGCCTCGTTCGCTGCGCTATCACCTCCTTAATAGGACCAAGACGTTGGGTTAAGTGTGAACACGCGTTTTTTGCGAGCACCTCCGCATTATATGCGTGGGGGTTGAAGCCGACGACTGCAATCTTTTAGGTTATATACATATATACACAAACGGTCGCACAGGAGGCATCACATTACTTTCCGGCAAAAGTATAAATATAGCCTTACTATATTTCATAAAAAACATTGTGTTTACAATGGGAATACATGTCATTCAAACATAATATTCTTCGAGCACTAGGACTCTATCAAACGAGCACCCTCAAGAACCTCTTCAAAATAGTGCTCGGCAGCTACTCGGCCTATGGCCGAACCTTGCGCCGCAACAGTGGTAGCATCCATCTCCGCCCAGTATGCCTTGACACGGGCAAAGGCCATCCGCGAGCCTTCTAAGCACGCCGACCTCTTCATCGCGTTGATGCGCAGTACCGCACCAAGGAACTGCTGCACTAAGCTGAAATAGATGTTCGGCTTCGGCTTCTCCGGCCACAAATGATCTACAATAGACCTCATGGCGAGTCCGGACAACCTGTTAAGTTTGGCCCATTCAGCTAGCTGATCTGTCAAGGGAAGCGGATGCTCTGGAACATTGAATTGCAACCGGAATAGCTTGTCCACTGCACGATCTGATTGATCTTGGAAGTATTCGACCGCATCGACAATGCCCGCCGCCAAGTCCATATATGCGTCTGCCGAACTCCACAGCCGATCCAGAGGGGCATACCGCGAATCTCCGAAGTTCCTTCGCAGCAGAAAGGGCTTCCCAACCGCAATATCCCCGTCTTCGCGCAGCTCCTCCTTCTTCGCCCTCATAGCAGAGCTATTGTCTTTGGTCGCCATAGTGGCCTTTTGAAGGTCCGTTGCCTTCACCCGGTATCTTCTTCAAGGAACTGGCAACGGTCGGAAGTGCCTTTTAATTCTATGGCCATCTTGGCCATCTTTTCTTTGCTTTCGCAATGGGCGGACTTCTCGGCTCTTAACTCTTCGGCCGCCGTCAAAGCAGCCGGATTACTAACCCTCGATTGTTCCTTGGCTCGGGCGAGTTCCGCTCGAAGGGTCTCCACGGTGGCAGCTCCGTCTGCAGTCACAACATATTAAAGATACTGGCATCATGCTGCTCTTATTATGTGACATTCACCGGAAAACATTACTTACCCTGTGATTCGTCAAGCCGCTTGTTAACAAGATCAATGTCGGTATCTGCCGCATCCAGTTGCCATTTTAATTCGGCAAACTCACTAGTTTGGCTAGCCACCGGAGCTTCCACCACCTGCACATAAAGGCAGTCTGGTTATTGCCTGGGACTATGATCCTTTGTTCGCTGCGGTTCTCGACGACAACCAGAGTCTCAGGGGCTACTATCTACACAGGGCACACCTAACATGTGCGGTACTATCACATATTATTTCACGTACCTCAAAGCCTGTCAGTAGACTCATAAAGGCTTCAGGTAATCCGCTTTTGGCAGACGAAATTCTTTCCATCACCGTACCCATCAGCGTACGGTGTTGTCAGGACCTCGATTCTAAGTCACATCAATCTAGCCGGTAACACCTCATATCACTTTGCGGCCTCACGCACGGTATTCCCACGGGTGTCGCCTTACCATGGCCCGGGACCGTTGGCGCCTTTTGGCTCACGTATATGATAGTGTCGCTAGCATCCATATGACAGAGAACCCGGGCCGACATGACTAGTTGTGAACCCAAAGTGGCACTAACTTACGGGGACAAGCATACATGAATCAACATCGAGCATGTCGGTCAGCAGCGTGCGAATCCGGGCTATAGCACTGGGCTAACAGGACTCCAGTGAACTGGGCTGTAGCAGGCTAGGCAGGACTCCGGATGTCACCGTGTGACATTTTCCCGAGGGGACAGACACAGGAACGAAGTGAATCACATGCCGGCCAGTCAAGTGTTCCGGAGCAGTAGTGCTGGGCTAGCAGGACTCCGGTGAACCAGGCTGTAGCAGACTACTATGGCTCATGGAAGCACAAGACTACATTTCCCCATAAGAGAGGCTACCAAGGATGAACAACTAGGTTGTCGGATCCCACACATACCAAGCATTTGAATCATACACACAATATGCTCGATATGTGTAAATACAACATGGCATCACAACATAACTCTACGACTCAAGTATTTATTCATTAGACTCCGAGGAGCCAAGGATTACAAACATGGGTCTCATGAACCAACATACAGAGCATACAGGCAACAAGCACATGCGGAAGCTTAACTTGTCTGAGTACAGACAACTACAAATGAAGAAGGCTCAAAAGCCTGACTAACTACAAGACCCTCCCAAGGGTACAAGATCGTAGCTGAGGTAACAAGCTAAACGTCGAAGTCCACGTGGAACTACTAGCGAGACTGAAGTCTCTCTGCAAAACATAAATTAAGCAAACTTGAGTACAAATGTACCCAACAAGACTTACATCAGAACTAACTACATATGCATCTGTATCAACAAAGGGGTAGTGGAGTTTAACTATAGCAAGCCAGCTTTGACTCGGTGTCTATCCTGAACTACGACTGCAAGTAACTCTTTTGAGGTGGCGCACACGAGTCCACATACTCACCATATCAATACACCACTATGGATCCGCTCCCGTCTCCCTACGAGAACGCCATCCATAGCACTCATGCTTATCTTGCGCATTTTAGAGTATCCACTTTCACTTGTCTATGAACTATGTAAGGGGTCCAAGTTTCCATATTCGAGGAATCCGGCTATTCGAATAGATAATGATAACCCTGCAGGGGTGTAATTCTTCACACACGCTCTCGCCACTTACCACCATGTACACGTCGTGTATCTCGGCAACCTTCAAGCGGAAGCCTGGCGAGGGAGTCGGCCACGACCTGACTAACCAACAAGTCTCTAGTCTAGGTTTATCGCCTATTCGGGTTCCATCCGCAAGGAGATCCGGCCGGGGTGTCGCTCACGGCCCCAAACGATGTGAGCAGGGTTCCCAAGCCCACCATTCGGTTGCCACTTGGTACACCGTGCCACTGTGCCTAGTCTGTCCCAAGCCCACCTGTACCGGGATCCACTTGGTAGACTACTAACACTACCTACAAACACCAGAAACTAGTTGCAACTCCTGGACAGAGATCAGGTTGATTAATAAGTCGAGAGAGCTTGGAGCGCCCGGAGCCCAACGTGTGGTAGTAACTGTTCATGGATCACAAACACAGAACTCAGTTCTTGAGGACGGCTGCAATGAGACAACCCACCATGTACTCCTACATGGCCTCTCACCGCTACCTTTACCAAATCGTGTTCACACACTTAGCTCTCAACGGTAGGACATGTTCACCACGTTCCAATTCATTCCCGATGAATCAGACTTGACTCAACTCTAAGCAGTAGCAGGCATTACAACAAGCATGAATGAGTAGGCACATCAAGGCTCAAACAATTCCTACTCATGCTAGTGGGTTTCATCTATTTACTGTGGCAATGACAGGTCATGCAGGGGAAAGGGGTTCAACTACCATAGCATGTAACAGTTGAATCGTTGTTGTCCTAATGCAGTAAAAGAGAGCAGGAGCGAGAGAGTGGGATTGTATCAGAATGAACAAGGGGGTTTTGCTTGCGTGGCACTTCTGAAGATAGTATAGCTCTTCATCGGTGTGATCGGTCACATCGTCGAAACCACGTCTACTGAGAGGGGACAAACACCGGCAAACACGGAAGAAACACAATAAATGCAATGCAATAATATGATGTATGATCATGACATGGCAACATGCTGGTGTTTGGGCTAATGCAACAGAAAGTCATTTTAATTGAAGTGGAATTCAAAACTACATCAAATTCCAACTCCAAACCTATTATGAAATTTTCCCTAATCATGTTTCATCCTAAACAGTGAGGTTAACTTGCTCAAACATGCATCAAAATGGTATAGATGGATTCCTTGAATTTTTCTGATAATTTTTCATATATAAATTATTTCATTTGGAGCTATAGATTAATTTCTATGATTTTTCAAAGTTTTGGATATTTTCTAAATTAAAAAATCATTTAAGATTTATTTAAATTCCAGGAAAGGATTACTGCGTCAGCCTGACATCATCATGACGTCAGCAGGTCAATAGGGCACGGTCCAGGTCAAACCTGACCAGTGGGACCCACTCGTTAGTGACCCTGAGACACTTAGTGTCACACACAGGTGGGTCCGGTCAACGGTGATGTGGCCAGGTCAAGCTGACCTGTGGGGCCCGTGGGTTAGTTTAATCTAAACAGGGGTTTAAACCAGGGTTAGTTAGGCAGCAGGGCCCAGGTGTCAGTGGCGTAGGGGGGTTGGTTAGTGGGGTGTTTAACCGCTAATGACGGCCATGTCAGCTGCCGGCGTTTAGCCGCCGGTGACCAAATCCACGGTGGAGGGAGTCGGGATTTCGCTGCAGGGCCCTATTTGGCGCGCGGGGAGCATCTACGTGAAGCTGGGGGGGCTGCCGTGTCGAGTGGTGGTGGTGTTTGGGCTCGGGTGGTCGGAAAAGACGTCGGCGATGACGTTGGCGGCTGCCGGAGTTCGGGTGTTGGCGGGGTTGGTGCTAGGGTGCGCGGTAGGGCGAGTGAGTGTGTGGGTTAGGCTCTTGGGGGCCTCCTGAGCACGTTGATGCGCTCCGACACGAACGACGGGAGCTGTGGCCGCGGCGGCGCCATGGCCGGCAGAACTGAGCTCACGGCTCTGGTGGTGACAGCTGCTAGAGGACGAGCTAGAGGAGGGGAACAAGGGGGGACTGGAGAGGAGCTCACTACGGGGCTAGCAGAGGTGACGGCGACATCGGGGAAGCGATGGGGCCGGCGAATCAACGGTGGCAATCTCGGGCGCCCGTCAGTGAAGACGATGATGAGGACGACGATGTAGGGAAGCCGAGGACGCGTGAGTCGGTGGCGAGGACAAGAGAGTCGAGGCGGAGCTCGCAGGCATGGCGAGGGGTCGAGGGGGAGGCGGTGGCCGCAGCAACGGCGAGCGACGGCGACGGCTCCACTCGGCTTCGGAAGAGAGAGCGAGGGCAGAGGAGAGGAGGGCCACGGGGAAGAGTGAGAGGGGTCAGGGGGTTGCGTGGCGTGTTCAGGGCGTCGGGGGAGTGAAGCAGGCAGGGTGGAGGTGGCCTGCGCGTGGCCAGCAGGCGGCGAGCACGCGCCCCTGTCCTTCTATCCAAGGAGGAAGACGACAGGGGGCAGTGGTGGTGGGCTGGGCCGCCAGCTACAGTACTGGGCCTATTGGTGGGCGCTAGGTAAGCTTCTGCCAAGTAAGTCCCTCTCTCTCTTTTTATTTTTATTTTCTATTTTGCTTTTCTGTTTTTGATTTAGTAATAATACTAAACCATTTTTAAAACTCCTGAGAAAATTTGTGGGCACTTTTAAAATGTTTACTAACAGCCCTCAAATGTTTTCAGAATTATTGAAGCATTTAAAATATTTATAGCCATTAAATGCTCCAATTCAAATACTTATGATTTAATCCAATAACCTGAAATGACCTAGGGAAAATATGCACCCATTTTTGTCAGAGGTTTTCACCAGTTTCAAAAATGATAGACTTTTCCTGAAGTCACTTTGGGTTTATTGGAAGTGATTTTATTTGAGCCTATTTGAATTCATTTGGTGCTAGGGTTTGGTCAGTCCCCATTTCAAGTTTCTGAGAAATTTAGACATGATGCAAGATGATGATGCAATGACAAGCAAGGCCAATGCTAGGGCTGTGACAGGTGTTCTTCTGAGATGGCCGCTCGCCTCGACAGCTCCCTCAGAACGTCCGACCGCATACCAGACGGTGCCGGACTCTTTTGTTTGCTCTCTTCGAGAACCGGGCGCTGGGGACATCGGGGGTATATGGGATTATCTTCTGGCCTCACCGGATCCGGAGAGGCCCTCCATGATGACACTTCGGGGTCGCCCGCTTCTTGAGCGGAGGAGTCCGGGGGAGGCGTTTCGCTCTCCATCATCTTCGGAAGAAGATCCCCCGAAGACGAGCTCAGCTGAGAAGGGCTAAGACCTGAACTGCAAGATATATGCGGCGGTTATTTTCTCAGAAGAAAGATAGTATACCTTCACTATTAAAGTATTTTATGGATCACTTACGACCCGTTGGAGGGCTGATCCCCCCGCGGACTTTGTGCGGCAAGAGCACCCCCCGAGGCAGGGCCCTCTGTTGGAGACTTCTTCTCTCATTTGGAGGCCTCGGCTTTCGGATCCTCGGAAGCAGTCCTCTTCCTCCCCCGGTTATCCTCCTCTAAGGAGGCGCTCATTCACGCGGTTGGAACTGGCAGCGATGGGGGCCCGCTTCCACCCATATTATTCCCCCTTGTATCTTCCTTCGAGGGCTCCGGGTAAGGTGCGAGCTCGAGCATCTTTTCCAATACCTGATTTTCCAAACCCTCGAGGAGGGGGGCCGAACACCGAATCATCTTCGCCTTTGTTAGCCAGTCCTGGTCAAAGAGCGATCTCTCAGAAATAACTTCATGATGAATAAAAGGCAGTGTGTTCGGCTAGAGGATTTCTTACTTGTTCGGCGGCATGGTTACTTCTCAGGCCCACGTCCTCGGTAGTATCCGGACACTCTATTTGAGGTCCGAAGAGTGACTTGTACATCTCCTCGTGTGTCAGGCCGAGGAAACTTTGAATGGCACGCAGTACTTCTGGGTTGAACTCCCACAAGCGAAGGGGCCGGCGTTTGCAAGGCTGGACTCAACGAACCAGCATAACTTGCATTACCACGACCAAATTAAAATCTCCCTCGAAGAGATCTCAAATGCGGCTTTGCAGTATAGGCACGTCCTTGGCTGGACCCCAGCTCCGACCTCTGCTAATCCATGACATTAGTCGTGGTGGGGGGCCCGAGCGGAAAGCGGGGGCAGCCGCCCACTAGGAACTTCTGGGAGCCGTGATGTAAAACCACTCCCGTTGCCATAATTCAGACACCTCTAGAAAGGAACCTTTCGACCATGGAGCTCCTGCCATCTTGCTTATTGATGCACCTCCGCACGCTGCATGTTGCCCCTCGATCATCTTCGGCTTCACTTCAAAGGTCTTGAGCCACAGGCCGAAGTGAGGGGTAATGCGCAGGAAGGCCTCACACATGACAATAAATGTCGAGATGTGGAGAAAGGAGTCCGGGTCTAGATCGTGGAAATCTATCCCGTAATAGAACATCAAACCCCTGATGAAGGGATCCAGAGTGAGGCCTAGGCCTTCGAGGAACTGGGATACGAACACGACGTTCTCGTTGGGTTCGGGAGTAGGGACGACCTACCCTCGAGCAGGAAGCCGATGTGAAACCTCGGCGGTCAGGTATCTGGCCTCCCTCAACTTCTTGATGTCCTCTTCCGTCACGGAGGAGGGCATCCATCGGCCTTGAAGGCTGGATCCGGACATGATTGAAGATCCGGAGCACCTAACCTGGGCTTTGGGTGTTGGAACTCGAGGCGGGGGAAGGGTTCGATTGAGCACGAGAGGGAAAAAGTGAAAACCTTGTCCCTTTATAAAGAGGGTGAATATCAAGCGTCCTCTCCATAGCCGTTTAGGACTTACCTATAATCTAGGAGTCCTAGACACGGTTGGGTTACCCAAGACCGCATTAGCGAGAATCCCGTAATTGGGGGAACACGATCTCTGCTTTGACAAGACGTGTCAAGAAACCGCCTCGCGTTATGTGTGGAGCTGGTTGAAGAAAAACGGTTCGAATAATCACCGGGCCATGACATAATGTCATGCTGCCAAAACAAGCCAGCAAATTAGATCTGCGAAAATATTATTCTCTCTACGGTGGAATGTGGAACTTATTTTGCAGGGTCGAACACCATCCTCGTATTCAAATTCTTCTGTGATGTATTCGGAGAAGCAACCCGCCTTGCAATGCTGAAGACAATACTGTGTGTCGGACTCATCATCATTGAAGCCTGGTTCAGGGGCTACTGAGGGAGTCCTGGATTAGGGGGTCTCCGAATAGCCGGACTATCTCTATTGGCCGGACTGTTGGACTATGAAGATACAAGATTGAAGACTTCGTCTTGTGTCCAGATGGGACTCTACTTGGCGTGGAAGGCAAGCTAGGCAACACGGATATGGATATCTCCTCCTTTGTAACCGACCTTGTGTAACCCTAACCCTCTCCGGTGTCTATATAAACCAAAGGGTTTTAGTCCGTAGGACAACAATCACAACATACAATCACACCATAGGCTAGCTTATAGGGTTTAGCCTCTCTGATCTCGTGGTAGATCTACTCTTGTACTACCCATATCATCAATATTAATCAAGCAGGATGTAGGGTTTTACCTCCATCAAGAGGGCCCGAACCTGGGTAAAACATCGTGTCCCTTGCCTCCTGTTACCATCCAGCCTAGACGCACAGTTCGGGACCCCCTACCCGAGATCCGCCGGTTTTGACACCGACACTCCTTCTACAGAGGATGCGGATAAGATATCCGCTACGAATTCCAAAGTGGAGAGCGCCATGAATCACAGGCGTTGCCGAGCCATACTCCGTGACGCTTGTTTCTCCCGAGAGGCGTTTGATGAATTCAACTCAGGAGATGCGTACATCCGTGCTGCTCAAAATGGTCTAGCCAGAGCCACGGACCAGTATGTAAAGGATGTACGGGTAAGAAAATTTGATGAGTATATATGTCAGGAGCCCCTGAGACTTGAAACAGTTGACACAACTGATTTAAGGATCATTTATTGTGCAGGTTCTTACAGAGAAGAATACTTGATTGTCACAGGAGCTGGAGGAATGCAAGACCCAACTCCGGGCCGCCGTCGCCGCATTGAAGGAACCTGAAAAGTCCCCAGCTGGTAATATTTGTTTCAAAGAATGATACGTACCATATAGTGTGCAGCATGGTTGCAGATCTAACAATAGATATTGCAGATGACTCCGGAGAGAGTCCGGAGGACCAGCATGTCATACAGCAGCTAAAGGCTGGTGAACGCGTGCTGACTAAGGTCATGTGGGAGAAAAACAATCTCCAAGACGCCAATACCAAGCTGAGTGTGGAACTGAAAGATGTTTGGGCCCAGCTTGTGGACTCCGTGAAGGAGAATAAGCGGCTTCGACGCGGCATTTTCAGTAAGTGCTTGAACGAACCCTTAAAAGAGTGCGGCGAAGAAGCCGGCTAACAGAGTTATGTCTGCAGGTATGCTGACGGGTTGTCCCGCGGAGGAGATGCCTGGGTCTGCAGATGATCTTCTACCCAAGCTCTCACAACTGCACGAACAAGTTCGGCAGGTGATGCAAAGTATTGCCCAGGCCTTGTGGGTATCCGTCTCCCTGCCAGCAGGCATTCGAGAGCTTGCAGAGAAGCTCAAGGGAGCACGGCGGCGCTTCCGATTATGGAAGATATTGGCCTGCCATCAAGGTGCCAGGGAAGCCTGGGCCATGGTGAAGACGCGGTATACCAAGGCTGACCCAAACCACATGGCTGAGGTCGGACCTATGGGGCCTGATGGGAAAGAGATCCCCATTAGCTTAGTGTATGGGCAAGTAGAATTAGCCGCAAAGTATTCCCAATAGGATTGTATGCTAGACAGCCTGTTGGATGGTATAGAAGAGGAATTTAGTCAGTCTACATGACTATGTAATTAAAGTGACATGTATAATGCCTTCTAGCCGGATTGTAAATCATTTGTCATGGCGGACCTTTTTGCTTCAACCTCGAGACCCGATAGTCCGGAGTGTATCCGAATACCCGCTCAGTTATATAAGAACCGGGGTATGCGTGGAAACCAGGCGTAGGGGTCATTAGTGCTTGAACAGACAAGTACCCAACTAGTTATGTTATATTACATGGGTAGTAAGAAACATCTTCCAGGGAGAATAGTTTCGTTAAGGGTTCCTTTCCCTTGGTACGCATGCCCTAAAGTGCATGTCCGGACTGCGAGAGGAGACGCAGGAAAAAACATCTTGGGGCACATATGGAAAATAAATAAAAATCATCTTTTGTTCACCGACCGAATATTCGCTTAAGAATGCTAGCTTTCAGCTTCACCCAGTTTGAGGTACACATCAGGCTGACCCAGCAGTAACAATTGCGGAGGTGCTCCCCTTATTCCCTAGCCGAATTAATGGGAATGTAGGGCATAAATACAAGAGCCAGGCAACCCAGCTTGGCCAAAACTTAAGTCGTATCGATGCATATAATGGCGAAGAAAAGGTACATGTGGAAGAATAACACATGTGCGGGGCATGAAGCCCAGATAAACAATTAAGCTTCTGTGTAAGAAGCCCCCACGTATAATGAGTGCGGTTAGCGCGTCAATAGTGTGCAAGCAAGGCACAAGTTGGCCCTTGAAGGCCTTGAGAAAGAATAAAAGAAAGAAAGAGAGAAAAGGCAGATAATGTATATGCAAAAAATGGACAGAGGAAGGAGACGAACATAGAGTCCGGCACTAGGCGTAGAATCTTCGGAGCCTGGCTGTGTTCCATGGGTTCGGGTCAAGTCGATTATTCGATGCATCCCGCAAACGGTACACTCCACCGGTCAGAACTTGGTCAATAATGAAGGGACCTTCCCATCTGGGCTCGAGCTTGGTCTTTTTCTTCTCCGGCAGGCGTAGAACTAGCTTGCCAACGTTATAAGTTTTGGTCTGTACTTCTCTGCTTTGGTATCTTCGAGCCTGTTGCTGATAGAATGCGGAACATGCTTTTGCCACGTCGCACTCCTCCTCCAGGGTGTCTAGACTGTCCTGCCGATCGATCTCAGCTTCTCTTTCTTCACACATGCGCACTCGTGGTGAGTCATGAATTATGTCGCGGGGCAGAACCGCCTCTGCGACGTACACCATAAATAAGGGTGTGTATCCGGTAGTATGATTCGGCATGGTCTACAACCCCCAGAGTACGGAGTCGAGCTCCTCTACCCAGTGTGTGTTAGACTCCTTTAAGGACCGCACTAATCTGGGTTTGATGCCGCTCATGATAAGACCAATTGCTCGCACAACTTGGCCGTTGGTTTGTGGGTGATAGACAGAAGCATAATCAAGCTTGATGCCCATGTTGCTGCACCAGAGTTTTACCTCGTCGGCCATGAAGTTCGTGCCATTGTCAGTGATGATCCTGTGGGGGACGCCATAACGGTGTACAACCCCGGATATGAAGTCTATCACTGGTCCGGATTCGCTCGTTTTAACGGGTTTGGCTTCTATCCATTTTGTGAATTTATCCACCATGACCAGTAAGTATTTTTTCTTATGGGTTCCCCTTTAAGGGGTCCAACCATGTCAAGCCCCCAGACCGCGAAGGGCCAGGTAATGGGGATTGTTTGGAGGGCGGTGGGTGGCATGTGGCTTTGGTTTGCAAAAAGCTGGCAACCGACGCAGCGTTGGACCAAGTCCTGTGCATCTACCCAGGTCGTCGGCCAATAGAAACATGTACGGAAGGCCTTGCTTACAAGGGCCCGGGATGCGGCGTGGTGGCCGCCGAGTCCGGCGTGAATTTCTGCCAAAAGCTTCCGCCCTTCCTCTTCGGAGATGCACCTTTGAAGGACTCCGGTAGTGCTTTTTTTATACAGCTCTCCCTCGTGGACCCTGTAGGCTTTAGATCGCCGCACTATGCAGCGTGCCTCATTTTGGTCCTCGGGAAGTTCCTGCCTAGTTAGGTAGGCCAGGAATGGTTCTGTCCACGGGGCGATGATGGCCATTATTACGTGGGCTGAAGTTGTTATTTCGGTGGCAGAGCCTTCGATTATGTCAGAGTGTTCGGTATCGGGCATTTTGGCCAGGTCCGGACTATTGTTACCGGTGTCCCCTTCCCATACCACGGATGGCTTAAACAACCTCTCCAAAAAGATGTTGGGGGGACCGCATCATGTTTTGCGCCGATGCGGGCGAGGATATCCGCCGCCTGATTGTTTTCCCGAGCCACATGGTGAAATTCGAGCCCCTCGAACCGAGCTGACATCTTTAGGACGACGTTGCGATAGGCCGCCATTTTCGGATCCTTGGCATCGAAGTCTCCATTTATTTGGGATATTGCGAGGTTCGAATCCCCACGCACTTCCAGGCATTGAATGCCCATGGAAACTGCCATCCGAAGACCATGTAACAGGGCTTCGTATTCGGCTGCCTTGTTGGAGTCTGTATACAGTATCTGTAGTACGTATTGAACTGTATCTCCGGTTGGGGACGTCAGGACGACGCCAGCTCCCAGACCAGCCAGCATTTTGGAGCCGTCGAAGTGCATGATCCAATTGGACTATGCATCGTACTCTTTTAGGGAGTTCGGCTTCCGTCCATTCGGCGAAAAAGTCGGCCAATACTTGTGATTTAACGGCTCAATAGCCCATTTGGCAATCCGGCTCGTGGCGTCGCGGTTGTTTATAATATCATTAAGTGGCACTTCCGAGGCTACTGTAATTGAACACTCTTGAAAGTAGTGTCGCAGCTTCCGGGATGCCATGAATACCGCATAGGCTATCTTTTGATAATGTGGCTACCGTGATTTGCATGGAGTGAGGACAGTGGATACATAATATACCGGCTTTTGAAGGGGGAATTTATGTCCGTCCGTTTCTTGTTCGACGACGAGCACTGCGCTTACAACCTGATGAGTTACCGCAATGTACAACAGCATTGGTTCGCCGATGTTTGGCGCGGCTAGGATTGGGTTGGTTGCCAGTATGGCTTTTATTTCTTCCAATCCGGCTGTGGCAGCGTCCGTCCACTCGAAGTGTTCGGTGCGCCGAAGGAGGCGATAAAGGGGTAATGCCTTTTCTCCTAAGCGGGAGATAAAGCGGCTTAGAGCCTCCACACATCCTGTTAATTTCTGGATTTGTTTGAGGTCCGTTGGGATAGCCAATTGTGACAGAGCTTGGATTTTGGCTGGATTTGCTCCAATTCCTCTACTGGAGACAATAAAACCCAGGAGCTTTCCGGCTGGTACACCGAAAACACATTTTTACGGATTGAGCTTGATGTCATATGTTCGGAGGTTGTTGAATGTGAGCCTCAAGTCGTCTATTAGAGAGTCGACGTGTTTGGTTTTGACGACCACATCATCTACGTATGCCTCTATTGTTTTGTTGATCTGTTTCTCCAGACATGTCTGATCATGCGCTGATATGTTGCGACGGCGTTTTTGAGCCCAAAAGGCATTGTGTTGAAACAGAAGGGGTCGTATGGTGTGATAAATGTCGTTGCGGCTTGGTCGGACTCCGCCATCTTGATTTGGTGGTAGCCGGAGTATGCGTCGAGGAAACACAATGAATCGTGTCCTGCAGTAGCATCGATAATTTGATCGATGCGGGGGAGGGGGGAGGGATCCTTTGGGCAAGCCTTGTTGAGGTCCTTGAAATCGACACATAAGCGCCAGGATTTGTCCTTCTTTGGTACCATCACCAGGTTTGCTAACCAGTCCGGGTGTTTTATTTCTCTAATGAATCCGGCCTCCAATAACTTGGCTAGTTCCTCTCCCATGGCTTGTCTCTTAGGTTCAGAGAAACGCCGAAGAGTCTGCTTGACCGGCTTGAATCCCTTTAGAATATTAATACTGTGCTCGGCCAGCCTGCGTGGGATTCCTGGCATGTCTGAGGGGTGCCCAGCGAATATGTCCCAATTCTCGCGCAGGAACTCTCGTAGTGCGGTGTCCACGGCGGGGTTTAACTGTGCCCCGATGGAGGCTGTTTTTGTAGGGTCAGTAGGGTGGACTTGGAATTTGACTATTTCATCCGCCAGTTTAAAAGAGGTGGACTTGGATCTCTTGTCAAGTATCACATCGTCCCAATCCATTGTGGAGCGTAGCGCAGTTAATTCCTCGGCCGAAAGGGCTTCGGATAATGCCTCGAGGGCCAATGCGGCTGTTTTGTTTTCGGCGCGGAGTGTTTTGTCCGGATCACTAGCGAGACTGATGATTCCTTTGGGCCCGGGCATTTTGAGCTTCATGTACCCGTAATGGGGTATGGCTTGGAAGATCGTGAATGCCTCCCGCCCCAAAAGGGCGTGGTATCCGCTACTGAGCGGGGCCACTTGGAATGTAATTTCTTCGGACCTATAGTTCTCCGGCGTGCCGAATACCACATCTAGTGTGATTTTACCAGCACAGCATGCTTCCCAACTGGGGATGATTCCTCTGAAGGTTGTGCTGCTTTGCTCAATGTGGTTCCAGTCTATTTCCATTTTTTGAAGAGTTTCCTCATAGATGAGGTTTAATCCACTACCGCCGTCCATGAGTACTTTGGTGAGACAAAAGCCGTTCACAATTGGACTGAGGACCAGTGCAGCTAGTGCTCGGGCTGTTCGGAATTTAGGTTCGTCACTGGCATTGAAGGTAATAGTCGTGTCACTCCATGGATTTATTGTTGGCACATGGCAAATTTCGGCAAGGCTGCGGAGTGTTCGCTTGCGCCTATTATTTGATGCGAAGGTTTCAAAGACTGTTAATACCGTGTTGTTATCCCCGGGATGGTGCTCTGTGGCATCTGGGATGAGAAGATCCTCACCACTTTTGGCCACCTGCCGGAGTACCCAACATGCTCTAAAGCTGTGTGTTGGTATGGTATCTGCTGTACTATGAATTTTGCAGGGTCCGTTGAGCCATCCCTCCAATACGGTTCCACGCCCTGTAGAGGGTTTTTGCTTCTTTCTAATTAACTCAGGTGTCTTATGATAGTGCATCCTTTTACTTCGGACTGGGTGTACATTTGGAGCCGGATTATCCCAAAATTTCGTTTCGGTTTTCCAGGCACTTTCCATCGCACAGTACTTTCGTACTATGGACGCCAAGTCAGGGAAGCGTGATATGTCACGGCGAATTATGGCATTAAGGATTCCCTTGTCCGTGCAATTATTGCGGAAAAATGAGACTGTGTCTTCCTTGCGATAGTCCTTAACCTTGTTCATCACAAGGAGGAATCATGCCCAATAATGATGTACTGTTTCTTGGGGCGCTTGCCTGATGTGGGAAAGATCATTTATGTTTGGGTGGGTGGGTTGATTTGAGTCCGAACCCTTACCCGATCTGAGACCCAGGGGCCGAGGAGTTTGCAATCTTGGAAGTTCGGGTTCCGGGATGTTGCCCGATAAGTCTGGCTCGCCGCTTGACTCTAGGTTCAGGGCTTGTATGATGTCCTCCCGTAAACGGGTATCCGGCTCGGAGAGCTCAGTAATCCGGACATAGTTAGTCCTCAAGATAGAGGAAGAATCGCCGCATTGTTCCTCCACCACCGCAATATGATGGGTGACCGGTGGAGAGTTAACCTCCCTCTGACCGGGTTTAAGCTCAATCCGATCATAGTCCGTAGCGATTCCCAAGGCGGCGATGCGATCCAAGAGCTCGTTTAGGGATGACAGCTCCATTGGATCCATCTGCTCAGCAAATTCCGAGCCGACATGGAGGCTGTTTTCGATGACCCAAGAAGTCATCGTCGGTGCAGCAGCCGAACGGGCGGTCATGATGAAACTGCCTAGCCGGAGAGTTTGGCCGACAGCCAGGGATCCCCCGGCGGTAATGTTGTTTTTAACAACGAGACGAGGCATCCTTCCTTACGGTGACGGCACAGTGGAACTCTCAATGAAAGCACCAATGTCGGTTTCAAAACCGGCGGATCTCGGGTAGGGGGTCCTGAACTGTGCGTCTAGGCGGATGTTAACAGGAGACGGGGGACACGATGTTTTTACCCAGGTTCGGGCCCTCTCGATGGAGGTAAAACCCTACTCCTGCTTGATTGATCTTGATGATATGAGTACTAAAAGAGTTGATCTACCACGAGATCGAAGAGGCTAAACCCTAGAAGCTAGCCTATTGTATGATTGTGTGGTGTTAGTCCTACGGACTAAACCCTCCGGTTTATATAGACACTGTAGGGGGCTAGAGTTACACAGAGTCGGTTACAAGGAAGGAGATCTACATATCCATACTGCCAAGCTTGCCTTCCACGCCAAGGAGAGTCCCATCCGGACATGGGACGAAGTCTTCAATCTTGTATCTTCATAGTCCAACAGTCGGGCCAAAGGATATAGTCCGGCTGTCCTTATACCCCCTAATCCAGGACTCCCTCAAATAGTATTGGCTTTTCCTATGGACTCAATGTGATCTTGGATCACTAAAATGAAAGTGTAGAGTCTTGAGCTTGAGCCAATATGTGTCCTTACAATTTTGAGGGGTCCACACCTCTAGTCCTGACCATGCCTATCATTGAACTTTCTGAAATGATCATCTTGAAAGAGTATTAGTTAATGAGCTATATGTTGTTAAGAATTACCAAAACCACCCAAGGATTAGTTGCACTTTCAACCCCCTTGCCAAACTCATGGCAAGGTACACAATAGGTCTGGTACACATCATGGCATATCGTATAGAGCCTATGGCTAAGGCATAGGAATGAATTTCATTCTCTCTCTATCTTCTGTCCTGGTCGGGCTTTGAGTCTTACTCAACTTCACACCTTGTAACACAGGTAAGAACCCTTTCTTTGACTAATCCATTTTGAACTCCTTCAAAATCTTGTCAAGGTATGTGCTTTCTGAAAGTCCTATCAAGCGTCTTGATCTATCTCTATAGATCTTGATGCTCAATATATAAGTAGCTTCACCAAGGTCTTTTATTGAAAAAATCTTATTCAAGTAACCTTTTATGCTATCCATAAATTATATGTCATTCATGATCAACAATATGCCATCCACATATAATATCAGAAATGCTACAGAGCTCCCACTCACTTTCTTCTAAACACGGGCTTCACCATAAGTTTGTATAAAACCATATGATTAATTTGATCAACTTATAAAAGCGTATATTCCGACTTCTGAGATGCTTGCACCAGTCCATAGATGGATTGCTGGTGCTTGCACACTTTGTTATCACCTTTATGGTCGACAAAACCTTCTAGTTGCATCATATACAACAGTTCTTTAAGAAATCCATTAAGGAATGCAGTTTTGACATCCATTTGCCAGATTTCATAAAATACGGCAATTGCTAACATGATTCGGACAGACTTAAGCATCACTACGAGTGAGAAACTCTCATCGTAGTTGTCGGTGTCAAAACCGGCGGATCTCAGGTAGCGGGTCCCGAACTGTGCATCTAGGCCGGATGGTAACATGAGGCAGGGAACATGATGTTTTACCCAAGTTCGGGCCCTCTTGATGGAGGTAAAACCCTACATCCTGCTTGATTAATATTGATGATATGGGTAGTACAAGAGTAGATCTACCACGAGATCAAGGAGGCTAAACCCTAGAAGCTAGCCTATGGTATGATTGTTGTATATGGAGTTGATTCTATTGACTAGCCTGGCCTCGGTTTATATAATGCACCAGAGGCCTAGGATAACAAGAGTCCTAGCCGAATACGCCGGTGGGGTGGAGTCCTTGCCTTGATTGCCAAGTCTTGTGGAATCTTCCTTGTATGCGGCAGCTGTCTGAACTGGCCCATGAGTATACGGCCATGGGGGTCCTCTGCCCAATCTAACAGATCGGGAGACGACGTGGTGAGTACCCCCTAGTCCAGGACACTGTCAGTAGCCCCCTAAACCGGTCTTCAAGTTAGGGACGCTCCTCGATTCTTCCGAACTGTTCTTCATCTTCGGTCACCGGTCTTGAAAACTGGTTTAACAAATCTTCTCATCTTCGATCTTGAGGATCGCCGAAATGCATTCGACGAGTTTACACGTCGGGTATCCGAGGAGCCCCTTTAAGTTTCCGGCCTTTATCAATGCCTTGTTATTTTTATGCCACACCTCGGGTTTGAAGTTGTTCCCGGGTGGCAGCGTCCTCTTGCGTCCGAGCACCAACGCCGGATTGTATTCGAGGTATCTTTTGCAACCGAACACCAATGCCGGACCGCTTCCCAGCTCTAACGCCGGAATATATCCGAGCTCCAACACCGGACTATGTATCCGAGCTCCAACGCCGGACTATATCCGAGGTGTCATAAATCACCTTGGTTCAAAGAAGTTTGAAGGACTTTAGCTGAGCTTAATGCCTAAAATGCCCTCTATGGAGCCAGCCATTAACGCCCGAGCTTTATGCCGGGCTGCTTCCGAGGTGGTGCACCACCCCGAATGTGGGCCGATTTTTGTGAATATTTTTTATTGGTGCAATTTATTCTCTGCCGAGATATATAGCCAGTAGCCCTCAAGGTGTGTATCGGTCTAAAACCCAAGATGCACCTGAAGGATGACGTAAGACCGCTGGTCCCAGTAGCCGCTGAGACTCAGGTTGATTTGCAAAATCGGCCGGAGGATCAAGTCCAAGCTCGGCAGAATACCTCGGGACACTAAAAGCGGCGTGCTCAGTCCTCGAGACTCAGGTTGGGTGCGGCCGACCAACCTGAGGATCAAAATCTCCTCAGAAACTATATTGCACATAAAATTTTCTGCATTGGACAAGAAATGTAGTAGCCCCCGAGACACTGGTCGGGTGGCAACACCAGATCAGGGGATCGATGTGCCCCTTTAATATTTCTAAATAATAAGCCCGAAGCCCAGTAGCCCCCGAGCCTTAATGCGGGCACGGGTGGCTGAATTAAGGATCGATATCCATAGTAAAATCACAAATTATGTGTAATGACTCTATGTATCCAAGTACTTTACGTCATTAATGCTCGGATTCGCGTTGTACAAAACTTTTTTGACCGACCATCGGCTTCCACCTCCTCGGCCAGTAGCCGAGGAGTGTTTGTCCTACTTTATAAATCCTTTATGAGGGCAAAGATTTACGAAAAACAAGGCAATCTGGCCACACAGTTGTATAAACAAAGGTACGCAGAGAGATATGTTATATTACTGCTTAACAGAATAAATGTCTTCCAAAGAAAATAGTCCCGCTATCAGTTCCTTTCTTTGGATTGTCATGCTAAGCATGATCATGAAACCTCAGCTCCTATGTAAGAGCAAAATATCGAGGATTTAGTTTGGGAGGCTAGTTAATAGCCCCCGGTAGTGTTCGGCGACAGTCGAGGTCAAGCCGTAAACACTTCGGCCATTGTTATGAGTGGCCCATTATTTAACACAGTCATTGGATCGCTGACCAGTTTACGCTTATTGTGACAGTCAGTTTTCGGCTTTCTCCACTGAGGTGCTTAACCATGTGAGCTGGAAGCACAATCGCAGTGGTTCTCCCTTTGCACGCCTAGCTGAACAAAACGGAACGTAGGAAGCAAGTGCAGGAGCCGGGCAACCCAACTATTGACCGAAGACACAATTCGAAACCGATGCGTATATAGAAATATCTGAGAATGTTTTTGCCGAATCCCTAAAGGTGTCCGGCGTTGCACTGCGAGACTGATGCTGGAAAAGCACAAATAGTTTAAAAGTGCCAAAAAGCTTGGAAAACCAAGAAACGTAAGTAAAAACATGACGTCCGAACAATATCAAGTGTTCGGTGCCAATCCAAAAATTGGTCTTAGAAAAATAAAGAGTGCTTCTGTCGTGCTTTAACATTACACATCCGATCTCAAGACTTCAAGCGGGTCAGCCTACGGCTGCAGCCTCCTATCCCGAAGGCGGAGTGCTTCTCGTTAGACCAGTTTAGCGAACTAAACTCGAGCGGTCGCTAGCGAGAAAATGGGTTATCTGGCTATTGACCACATACTCACGTCAAAAAAGGAGTGATAGAAAAAGACTTTGCAACGACCAAGAAGAAAACACATTTACTATAAAATAGCTCATAGAAATTTTAAGAGCCCCCAAGTGACTTGGGTAGAAGAATGATTGCATGTACCGAAGTACTTATATCATATCTATGTTCAACCGAACTTTAAACGCGTCTTAACCGACCGTCAGCTTCTCCCTCTTCGGTAAAGGACCGAAAAGTGTTATGTACTCCATCGGTCGAGAATATCGACGGTGTTTCCAATAACCAGGCAATCAGGCCATAAGGCTGTAACAGACAAAGCGCGCTCAGGGAACTTATGCTATATTATCGTGAAGTGTAAGAAGCATCTTCGAAGAAAATAGTACACCCACAGATACCTTTCTTTGGTGCTCATTGTTATTATGAGACTTGTGCAATAGATTTTTTGTACTATGAGTTCCGTTGTGTGCCGACCATCATTGAAAACTATAAGAGCGCTAGCTTTCGGCTTCACCCAGTCTGAGGTCCGGCTCAGGCGACCCGATCGTGACAATCGCAGAGGTGCTCCCTTTACTCCCTACCCGAACAATCGGAAATGTAGGGGTAAACACAGGAGCGAGGCAACCCAGCTTGCAAATCGCTTAAGTCAATATGGTGCATATTGTGGCATAATACACGAACAAGGAACGAAGCCGTACAAGTATAATCATATGCAAGAGGAAAAGCTTCATGAAGAAAGCCCCCAAATGAATTGGGTATTTGAATTTATGCTTCACAAATAAAGTTTGGACAAGGAAATTTTTACAAGCAACTTTTTTCCAAAAAGTATAATGCTTGGTTGAACCGAACACAAGTTAGAAATTAAAGCTTTGAGCATGAAAGCGACTTAGCTGGTTAATGTGTTCGGTATTGTTGACGCGGTCCGAGCTTGATGCGGGGAAAGGTTCCATCCCCCAAGCCGGTCCCGAGGTGGCGGCACAGAGAGCTCGACACGCCGAAGTGGTGACATAGCACGGTCAATGCAGACCGGCAGAGTGACGCCAAAGTCCCCGGATCATTTTCCTGTGCACAAAAAATAGTGCAAACCGGAGATAGTAGTAATAATGATAATTTAAAAAAAATCGTTGCATAATAAATAATTTATGCAAAGTGAGTAATAAAAGAAATATGGCCTGGCGCCGAAGTCAATGTCGATGCAGGGCGTCGGCGTGATGCGGTAAAGGCGTGGCGAAGCCTGAATTTGCCGGTCGGTCCGAGCTCCGGATGCGGCGTTCGCCGGACTATGTACGGAAATTGACCGAACCACCATGCGACTATCGTGAATGCGGCTACCATTTGATAGACCTGTGTACATATGATGGACAAACCAGAGTAATAATTCCTTGGGAAAAATGAACCCAAACAAGCAAAAAATATTAGGGATTAATAGCACCTGGTTTATTTGTTGTAGCAATCCGAAGGAAGGTGATTCCCAAAATTGGGACTCGATCCGCACACCCATTGCCTGATGGGCGATAAAATGATGGCATGGCAATGCTGATAAAGGTTGGCTCGCCGAGGCAAAGCCCTCGGCCCAGCTAACGTGACAGAGCTGGTCGGCTAGTGATGCCGAAGTGTCCAGAGTAGGTTGATGAAGAGATGGCGAAGCCCCCGGTCCAGCCGAGATGTCGAAGCCCCGATGTCAGCCGATGAGTCGAAGTAGGTCGGCGTGATGGACACCAGCTTGAAGAAGCGATAGTGCGGCCCTGTCGATGCAGGTCGTGACGTGGTCGATGCCGGCTTGATGAAGCAACCGTGCGGCGATGCCGGTATGCCCGCTCCGTGTAATCCGTGGGGCGGCGATGTAGGTGATGATTTATCCTTCGCGATGCCGGACTCTTGTTCGGCTTGCCGAGATGATGATCCGAAGAAGTTGAGCTCGGCTCAACAAAGTGACGCCGTGTCTTAGCGCAGGTCGGCAGCCATGGAGTAATATTGCCGGACTGGTTTGACACCAGCATGATGTTGAAGATCATGTTCAAAAGATCTTAAAGTTAGTGGGATGTGTTCGGGAACAAAACACAATACCCCATACAAAACTTCCTTCAAAAGGGATGTCCGAAATCCCGTTCATAGAAAATATGAAATCGGGTCGGATTCGTTTTCGCGTAGAAAACAGATCCGAAAAGTGATGCACTAATCGGAAGGTTCCCGGAGTTTGGACGGTTGGATCGAGCTAAAATTTTGAGAGGTGGTAGATACAGGAATTCCGCAGCCGATCAATGGTTGGATCTTCCAAAGGACGTCCGAGCTAGAAGCTGGACCCCACGCCCTAAACACATCCAAATTCCCGTCCAGATTTGACAGGGCTTCGGTATATCATGGATTGCCAGAGATTCCTCCATCGGAACTCGACGAAATTTTCCAGGGTTGTTGTAGACTCAATTCCGCACAATTCCACCAAAGAGATCGTCAAAGCGATACTCGAGGAGGTGGTGGCAGCAGATACGAGTTCGCTGTCTAGAAAAACAGCACGATCGCTTGAGGGCAATGTTGACGTTGAGCCCCCGAGCTCCATGGATGATTCCTCCGTGATCTTGATAGAGATCGGAGTTGATCTTTGATGAAGGCCCTCGTCCAAACATGGTGATCCGAACACGGGGCGCAATTCTTGGTCGAACCAAGGTGGCCAGTCGAGCTGGTGACGAAGATGCTGAAGTCGCAGTTGATCTGCAGGCGAGCCATCGATCCTTTTGTCGATCACACAGCGGAACTCTCAATGAAAGCACCAATGTCGGTGTCAAAATCGGCGGATCTCGGGTAGCGGGTCCCGAACTGTGCATCTAGGCCGGATGGTAACAGGAGGCAGGGAACATGATGTTTTACCCAGGTTCGGGCCCTCTTGATGGAGGTAAAACCCTACGTCCTGCTTGATTAATATTGATGATATGGGTAGTACAATAGTAGATCTACCACGAGATCAAGGAGGCTAAACCCTAGAAGCTAGCCTATGGTATGATTGTTGTATATGGAGTTGATTCGATCGACTAGCCTGGCCTCGGTTTATATAATGCACCAGAGGCCTAGGATAACAAGAGTCCTAGCCGAATACGCCGGTGGGGTGGAGTCCTTGCCTTGATTGCCAAGTCTTGTGGAATCTTTCTTGTATGCGGCAGCTGTCCGAACTGGCCCGTGAGTATACGGCCATGGGGGTCCTCGGCCCAATCTAACAGATCGGGAGACAACGTGGTGAGTACCCCCTAGTCTAGGACACCGTCAGTAGTCAACACCTTGAACTTGTCGAAAACCTTTCGTGACAAGTCGAGCTTTGTAGACAGTAACATTACCATTAGTGTCAGTCTTCTTCTTGAAGATCCATTTATTCTCTATGGCTTACTGATCATCGGGCAAGTCAACCAAAGTCCACACTTTGTTCTCATACATGGATCCTATCTCAGATTTCATGGCCTCAACCCATTTATCGGAACCTGGGCTCGTCATTGCTTCCTCATAGTTCGTAGGTTCGTCATGGTCTAGTAACTTGACTTCCAGAACAGGATTACCGTACCAATCTGGTGTGGAACGTGCTCTGGTTGACCTACGAGGTTCAGTAGTAACTTGATTTGAAGTTTCATGATCATTATCGTTAGCTTCCTCTCTAGTTGGTGTAGGCATCAATGGAACTGATTTCTGTGATGAGCTACTTTCCAATTCGAGAGAAGGTACAATTACCTCATGAAGTTTTACTTTCCTCCCACTCACTTCTTTCGAGAGAAACTCCTTCTCTAGAAAGGATCCATTCTTAGGAACAAAAATCTTGCCTTCGGATCTGTGATAGAAGGTGTACCCAATAGTTTCTTTTGGGTATCCTATGAAGACGCACTTCTCCGATTTGGGTTCGAGCTTATCAGTTTGAAACTTTTTCACATAAGCATCATAACCCCAAACTTTAAGAAACGATAGCTTTGGTTTCTTGCCAAACCATAGTTCATACGGTGTCATCTCAATGGATTCAGACAGTGCCCTATTTAACGTGAATGCAGTTGTCTCTAATGCATAACCCCAAAATGATAGTGGTAAATCCGTAAGAGACATCATAGATCGCACCATATCTAATAAAGTACAGTTATGACATTGGGACACACCATTATGCTATGGCATTCCAGGTGGCGTGAGTTGTGAAACTATTCCACATTTTAAATGAAGGCCAAACTCGTAACTCAAATATTTGCCTCCATGATCAGAGTGTAGAAACTTTATTTTCTTATTGCGATGATTCTCCACTTCACTTTGAAATTCTTTGAACTTTTCAAATGTTTTAGACTTGTGTTTCGTCAAGTAGATATACCCATATCTACTCAAATCATCTACGAAGGTCGGAAAATAACGATATCCGCCGTGTGCCTCAATATTCATCGGACCTCATACATCAGTATGTATTATTTCCAATAAATTAGTGGCTCGCTCCATTCTTCCGAAGAACAGAGTCTTAGTCATCTTTCCCATGAGGCATGGTTCGCAAGCATCAAGTGATTCATAATCAAGTGATTCCAAAAGTCCATCAGCATGGAGTTTCTTCATGCGCTTTACACCAATATGACATAAACGGTAGTGCAACAAATAAGTTGCACTATCATTATCAACTTTGCATCTTGTGGCGTCAATATTATGAATACGTGTATCACTACGATCGAGATTCAATAAACCATTTACATTGGGTGAATGACCATAGAAGGTTTTATTCATGTAAACAGAACAACAATTATTCTCTGACTTAAATGAGTAACCATATTGCAATAAACATGATCCAATCATAGTCATGCTCAATGCAAACACCAAATAATATTTATTTAGGTCCAACACTAATCTCGAAGGTAGAGGGAGTGTGCGATGGTGATCTTATCAACCTTGGAATCTCTTCCAACACACATCGTCACCTTGCCCTTAACTAGTCTCTGTTCATTCTGTAACTCCTCTTTCGAGTTACTAATCTTAGCAACTGAACCGGTATCAAATACCCTGGGGTTACTATGAACACTAGTAAAATACACATCAATAACATGTATATCAAATATAACTTTGTTCACTTTGTCATCCTTCTTATCCGCCAAGTATTTGGGGTAGTTCCGCTTCGAGTGACCATTCCCTTTGCAGTAGAAGCACTCAGTTTCAGGCTTAGGTCTAGCTTTGGGCTTCTTCACGGGAGTGGCAACTTGCTTGTCATTCTTCTTGAAGTTCCTTTTCTTTTTCCTTCGCCCTTTTTCTTGAAACTAGTGGTCTTGTCAACTATCAACACTTGATGCTTTTTCTTGATTTCTACCTTCGTCGATTTCAGCATCGCAAAGAGCTCGAGAATCGTTTTCGTCATCCCTTGCATATTATAGTTTATCATGAAGTTATAGTAGCTTGGTGATAGTGACTAGAGAACTCTTCAATCACTATCTTATCTGGAAGATTAACTCCTGCTTGATTCAAGCGATTGTACTACCCAGACATTCTGAGTACATGCTCACTAGCTGAGCCATTCTCCTCCATCTTGTAGGCAAAGTGCTTGTCAGAGGTCTCATACCTCTTGACATGGGCATGAGTCTGAAATACCAATTTCAACTCTTGGAACATCTTATATGCTCCGTGGCATTCAAAATGGTTTTTGAAGTCCCGGTTCTAAGCCATAAAGCATGGTGCACTAAACTATCAAGTAGTCATCATACCGAGCTTGTCAAACGTTCATAATGTCTGCATCTGCTCCTACAATAGGTCTGTCACCTAGCAATGCATCAAGGAGATAATTCTTCTGTGCAGCAACGAGGATAATCCTCAGATCATGGACCCAGCCCGCATCATTGCTACTATCATATTTCAACTTAGTTTTCTCTAGGAACATATCAAAAACATAGGGGAGCTACAACGCGAGCTATTGATCTATTAAACATAGATATGCAAATACTACCAGGACTAAGTTCAAGATAAATTAAGTTTAATTAATCATATTACTTAAGAACTCTCACTTAGATAGACATCCCTCGAGTCATCTAAATGATCATGTGATCCATATCAACTAAACCATGTCCGATCATCACGTGAGATTGAGTAGTTTTCAATGGTGAACATCTCTATGTTGATCATATCTACTATATGATTCACGTTCGACCTTTCAGTCTCAGTGTTCTGAGGCCATGTCTGTACATGCTAGGCTCGTCAAGTTTAACCTGAGTATTCTGCACATGCAAAACTATCTTGCACCCATTGTATGTGAATGTAGAGCTTATCACACCCGATCATCATGTGGTGTCTCGGCACGATGAACTGTCGCAACGGTGCATACTCAGGGAGAACACTTATACCTTGAAATTTAGTGAGGGATCATTTTATAGCGCTACCACCATACTAAGCAAAATAAGATGCATAAAAGATAAACATCACATGCAATCAAAATATGTGACATGATATGGCCATCATCTACTTGTGCCTTTGATCTCCATCTCCAAAGCACCATCATGATCTCCATCGTCACCAGCTTGACACCTTGATCTCCATCGTAGCGTCGTTGTCATCTCGCCAACTATTGCTTCTACAATTATCGCTAATGCATAGTGATAAAGTAAAGCAATTACATGGCGTTTGCATTTCATACAATAAAGCGACAACCATAAGGCTCCTGCCAGTTGCCGATAACTTATACAAAACATGATCATCTCATACAATAACTTATATCACATCATGTCTTGACCATATCACATCACAACAAGCCCTGCAAAAACAAGTTAGGCGTCCTCTACTTTGTTGTTGCAAGTTTTACGTGGCTGCTATGGGCTTCTAGCAAGAACCGTTCTTACCTACGCATCAAAACCACAATGATTTTTTGTCGAGTGTGTTGTTTTAACCTTCAACAAGGCCCGGCCGTAGTCAAATTCAATTCAACTAAAGTTGGAAAAGCAGACACCTGTGAGCCACCTTTATGCAAAACAAGTTGCATGTCTGTCCGTGGACCCGGTCTCATGAACGTGGTCATGTAAGGTTGGTCCGGGCCGTTTCATCCAACAATACCGCCAAATCAAAATAAGACGTTGGTGGTAAGCAGTATGACACTATTATCGCCCACAACTATTTGTGTTCTACTCATGCATAACATCTACGCATAGACTTGGCTCGGATGCCACTATTGGGGAACATGGCATGCAATTTTAAAAAAATCCTACGATCACGGAAGATCTATCTAGGAGATGCATAGAAAAGAGAGGGGGAGAGTGTGTCCACGTACCCTCATAGACCGAAAGCGAAAGCGTTAGGTTAACGTGGTTGATATAGTCAAACGTATTCATGATCCAACCAATCTAGTATCGAACGTATGGAACCTCCGATTTTAGCACACATTCAGCTTGATGGCGTCCCTCGAACTCTTGATCCAGCAAAGGGTCGAGGGAGAGTTTCATCAGCATGACGGCGTGGTGACGGTGATGGTGATGTGATCCGCGCAAGGCTTCGCCTAAGCACTACGACGCTATGGCCGGAGGAGTAAACTGTGGAGGGGGCACCGCACACGTCTAAGAGAATAACTGTTTTTCCTTGGAGTGCCCCCCTGCCCTCGTATATAAAAGAGGAGGAGAGGAGGTGGCCGGCTCTAGGGGGCGCACCATGGGGGAAACCGAATAGGACTGCAAGTCCTATTCGGCCCCCTTCCTTTCTTATGGAGGGGGGAAAGGGGAAGGGAGAGGGAGGAGGAGAAGGAAAGGGGGGCGCGCCCCCTCCCCTAGTCCAATTTAGACTCCCCATGGGAGGGGGGCGCGGCCACTCCTTGTGGGCTGCCTTCTCTCTCCCCTATGGCCCATGTAGGCCCATTACTTCCCCGAGGGGATTCCGGTAACCTCCCGGTACTCCAAAAAATACCCGAACCACTCCGAAACCATTCCGGTGTCCGAATACCATCGTCCAATATATAAATCTTTACCTATCGATCATTTAGACACTCCTCGTCATGTCCGTGATCTCATCCGGGACTCTGAACAATCTTCGATCACCAAAACACATAACTCATAATACAAATCGTCATCGAACGTTAAGCGTGCGGACCCTACGGGTTCGAGAACTATGTAGACATGACCGAGACACACCTCTAGTCAATAACCAATAGCGGAACCTGGATGCTCATATTGGTTCCTACATATTCTACAAAGATCTTTATCGGTCAAACCGCAATGACAACATACGTCATTCCCTTTGTCATCGGTATGTTACTTGCCCGAGATTCGATCGTTGGTATCTTCATACCTACTTCAATCTCGTTACCGGCAAGTCTCTTTACTCGTTCCGTAATGCATCATCCCACGACTAACTCATTAGTATTGCTTGCAAAGCATATCATGGTGTGCATAACCGAGAGGGCACAGAGATACCTCTCCGATACTCGAAGTTACAAATCCTAATCTCGATCTGTGCCAACCCAACAAACACCTTTGGATACACTTGTAGAGCATCTTTATAATCACCCATTTATGTTGTGACGTTTGATAGCACACAAGGTGTTCCTCCGGTATTCAGGAGTTGCATAATCTCATAGTCAAAGGAATATGTATAAGTCATGAAGAAAGCAATAGCAATAAAACGTATCGATCATTATGCTAAGCTAACAGATTGGTCTTTTCTATCACATCATTCTCCTAATGATGTGATCTCGTTCATCAAATGGAAACACATGTCTATGGTCAGGAAACTTAACCATCTTTGATTAATGAGCTAGTCAAGTAGAGGCATACTAGGGACACTCTGTTTTCTCTATTTATCCACACATGTATCAAGTTTCCAGTTAATAGAATTCTAGCATGAATAATAAACATTTATCATGATCTAAGGAAATATAAATAACAACTTTATTATTGTCTCTAGGGCATATTTCCTTCACGAGGGTCATTCCTCCAAGTTCACCTTGACGGTTGCATCAAGAGGATTCCATCGAGGGTGATTCCTCGGATTCCCCCTTGGTGTTATGGACACAGAGTTACTTTGATTTTACCACCAGAACCATGATGAAGTTGGGCCAGCCCTGAGGGGTGATAACCCACAAGTATAGGGGATCGCAACAGTTTTCGAGGGTAAAGTATTCAACCCAAATTTATTGATTCGACACAAGGGGAGCCAAAGAATACTCTCAAGTATTAGCAGCTGAATTGTCAATTCAACCACACCTGGAAACTTAATATCTGCAGTAAAGTGTTTAGTAGCAAAGTAATATGATAGTAGTGGTAACGGTAGCAAAAGGTAACAGTAGTAAAAGCAATGTTTTTGATATTTTGTAGTGATGATAGCAATAGCAACGGGAAAGTAAATAAGCAAAGAACAATATATGGAAAGCTCGTAGGAAATGGATCGGTGATGGAGAATTATGTCGGATGCGGTTCATCATGCAACAGTCATAACCTAGGGTGACACAGAACTAGCTCCAGTTCGTCAATGTAATGTAGGCATCTATTCCGAATATAGTCATACGTGCTTATGGAAAAGAACTTGCATGACATCTTTTGTCCTACCCTCCCGTGGCAGCGGGGTCCTTACGAAAACTAAGGGATATTAAGGCCTCCTTTTAATAGAGAACCGGAACAAAGCATTAACACATAGTGAATACATGAACTCCTCAAACTACGGTCATCACCAGTAAGTATCCCGATTATTGTCACTTCGGGGTTAACAGATCATAACACATAATAGGTGACTATAGACTTGCAAGATAGGATCAAGAACACTCATATATTGATGAAAACATAATAGGTTCAGATCTGAAATCATGGCACTCATGCCCTAGTGACAAGCATTAAGCATAGCAAATTCATAGCAACATCAACCTCAGAACATAGTGGATACTAGGGATCAAACCCTAACAAAACTAACTCGATTACATGATAGATCCCATCCAACCCATCACCATCCAGCAAGCCTACGATGGAATTACTCACACATGGCGGTGAGCATCATGAAATTGGTGATGGAGGATGGTTGATGATGACGATGGCGACGGATTCCCCTCTCCGGAGCCCCGAACGGACTCCAGATCAGCCCTCCCAAGACGTTTTAGGGCTTGGCGGCGGCTCTGTATCGTAAAACACGATGATTTCTTCTCTCTGAATTTTTTCTCCCCGAAACACAATATATGGAGTTGGAGTCGGAGTCGGAGAGGCAACAGGGGGCCCACGAGGTAGGGGGCGCGCCCCCCACCCTCGTGGAGAGGTGGTGGGCCCCCTGGCCTTCATATTTTGCAGGTATTTTTCATATTTTCTGAAAAGTTGCTCCGTGAAGTTTCAGGTCATTCCGAGAACGTTCGTTCCTACACATAAATAACACCATGGTAATTCTGCTGAAAACAGCATCAGTCCGGGTTAGTTCCATTCAAATCATGCAAGTTAGAGTCCAAAACAAGGGCAAAAGTGTTTGGAAAAGTAGATACGTTGGAGACGTATCAAGTCCCCCAAGCTTAAATCTTTGCTTGTCCTCAAGCAATTCAGTTGACAAACTGAAAGTGATAAAGAAAAACTTTTATAATCTCTGTTTGCTCTTGTTGTTGTAAATATGTAAAGCCAGCATTCAACTTTTCAGCAAAGATTATAACTAACCACATTTGCAATAACGCATAGGTCTCAAGTTTACACATATCAATAGCATAATCAACTAGCGAGCCATAATAATAAATCTCGGATGACAAAACTTTCTCAAAACAATCATAATATCATATAACAAGGTGGTATCTCGCTAGCCCTTTTTGAGACATAAATGCAGAGCACCTTTAAAGACCAAGGACTGACTAGACATTGTAATTCATGGTAAAAGAGATCTAGTCAAGTCATACTCAATGTAAACTAACATTAATGAATGCAAATGACAGCGGTGCTCTCTAACTGGTGCTTTTTAATAAGAGGATGATGACTCGGCATAAAAGTAAATAGATAGGCCCTTCGCAAAGGGAAGCAGGGATTTGTAGAGGTGCCAGAGCTCGGTTTTGAAACAGAGGTGAATAATATTTTGAGCGGTATACTTTCATTGTCAACATAACAACCAAGAGATGGCGATGTCTTCCATGCTACACACATTATAGGCGGTTCCCAAACAGAATGGTAAAGTTTATACTCCCCCTTCCACCAACAAGCATCAATCCATGGCATGCTTGAAACAATGAGTGCCTCCAACTAGCAAGAGTCCCAGGGGGAGTTTTGTTTGCAATTATTTTGATTTAGTTTGCATAAAGCATGGGACTAGGCATCCCGGTGACCAGCCATTTATCTCATGAGTGAGGAGCAGAGTCCACTCCTCTTGAGAATAACCCGCCTAACATGGAAGATACGGACAGCCCTAGTTGATACATGAGCTATTCGAGCATACAAAACAGGATAATTATTTGAAGGTTTAGAGTTTGGCACATACAAATTTACTTGGAACGGCAGGTAGATACCGTATATAGGTAGGTATAGTGGACTCATGTGGAATAACTTTGGGGTTTAAGGGATTGTATGCACAAGCACTATTCCCGCTTAGTACAGGTGAAGGCTAGCAAAAGACTGGGAAGCGACCAGCTAGAGAGCGAGAACAGTCATGAATATGCACTAAAATTAATCAACACCGAATGCAAGCATGAGTAGGATATAATCCACCATGAACATAAATATCGTGAAGGCTATGTTGATTTTGTTTCAACTACATGCGTGAACATGTGCCAAGTCAAGTCACTTAAATCATTCAGAGGAGGATACCACCCTATCATACCACATCATAAGTATCTCAATAGCATGTTGGCACGCAAGGTAAACCATTATAACTCATAGCTAATCAAGCATGGCACAAGAAACTATGATCTCTAGTTGTCATTGCAAACGTGTTTATTCATAATATGCTGAATCAGGAACGATGAACTAATCATATTTACAAAAACAAAAGAGGTCGAGTTCATACCAACTTTTCTCATCTCAGTCAGTCCATCATATAACATCATAATTTCTTTCACTTGCACGACCGGATGATGTGAATAATAATAATAGTGCACGTGCATTGGACTAAGCTAGAATCTGCAGGCATTCAATAAACAGGAGAAGACAAGGCAATATGGGCTCTTTTGTCAGATAAACAATAATGCATATAAGAGCCACTTCAAAAATTTAATCATGGTCTTCTCCTATCGACCCCCAAAGAAAAGAACAGAAATAAAACTATTTACACGGGAAAGCTCCCAACAAGCAAAAGAAGAATAGGAAATCTTTTTGGGTTTTCTTTTTAATTACTACTACAAGCATGGAAATTAAACTGATTAAAAGCTACAACTAATTTTTTTTGTTTTTCTTAAGGTTTATTAAACACACAAGAAGAAAGCGTAAAAAGGAAATAAACAAGCATGGATGATACAATGAAAAGTATGAGCACCGACATCTAGCAATGAGTATGTGAACATAAATGTAATGTCGGTGGGAAATACGTACTCCCCCAAGCTTTGGCTTTTGGCCTAAGTTGGTCTATGGACACGGCTGGCCTGGAGGATATCCATAATAGTAGCCGGGGTCGTACTGAGATGAAGAAGAGGAAGACTTTGATTGCCACTGGCTGATAATCATCTCCGGATCCCATTGATAATTAGACTGTCATGAAGGATCAACTTGTGGTTCCGGCTCTGGCTCCATGGCTAGTGTAGGGTTCCGGTAGGCGTGAATAGTCTTTAACAGAACAAGGTACTGGCCTGCAGATAAATCAAACAAAGAAGGAGCAGGTAGAGTAATAGTCTCAGGATGATGTTTATTAAAGAACAATTGGTATTTAAGCTCTCCTTCCCTATTCTTAAAAATAAAATCATGTGACACCATACTTTTATAATCTAGATAAACACGAGGCATCACTTTTTCTTCCTTCTCATAATGCCTAATAGGTATGTTAAAATGTGCAGCTAGACGTGAGGCATATATGCCTCCAAAGATGGGCCCCTTTGTACGGTGCAGACTTAACCATTTGGCAATAATGCCGCCCATACTAACAGAGTTATCACCATATAAACCATTGAGCAAAATAATAATATCAGGGATACTAAGGTTTCCACAGTTTCCGCGACCAATTAAGCAACGACTAGCAAATAATGCAAAATAACGTAAAACAGGAAAATGTATGCTAGTGATTCGTGCATCAGAAACCTTCCTCGTTTCCCCTACAGTGATAGTGTCAATAAACCCCTCCACATCATCGCAATGTGGTTCTTCTATCTTGCCCTCAAAAGGGACTAAACAAACCCGACAAAAATCATAAAGTGACATCTCCTTATGCTCATCATATAAATGGAACTCCACCGTAGGTGTGAGCTCCTAGAATGAAAATGAAAGTTTTGCACAAAGGTATTTGTGAGTAAGAGATACTGATCGCATTGGTCGTGGAGGAAAGCGGTGAGGCCTGCATTTTTAGCCAGTTCATGAAAATCCTCATAAATCCCGGCTGCTCTCAAGAAATCATCGGAAGGCCATTCACACGCTCGAATCTCCGCGATGCGAGGCAGATTATACTTAGGCTTTGGTGCCTTTTCCTTCGAGCTTTGGCTCGATGAGCCCCTCAAAAGTCTCCTCATCATTTTCAGAAAAATACTGAAATTTTTAGTAACTTCAAAATAAAAGTAAACCAAACTCAATAATATTGATAGCAACTACTCCTACAAGTGCCTAGAGCCTATATCATGCATCAAAACTACTTTTGACCATATAAATTTGACATGCAAGCTCAAGAATAGGGTCACCTAAGAAGCAAAAATTTGCAATGAATAAAGCACTAGAACAAAAACTAATTGGACCAATGGAGGAGTCACATACCAAGGAACAATCTCCCCAAGTAGTTTTGTGAGAGGTGCTTTGAGCAAGGAGATCGAAAATGGCAGCAAAACGAGCTAGAACTCGTGCTTGAGCTAGATATTCGTGTTTGTGGGAGGACGAAGAAGTGTATGGGTGAAAGGATAAGTGGAGGAGGGTCACCATGGGCCCACGAGGCAGGGGGCACGCCCAGGGGGTAGGGCGCGCCCTCCACCCTCGTGGGCAGGTGGTTGGCCCCCCTGCTGTGTTCTTAGTGCCAAATATTCTCAAATATTCTAGAAAAAATCATATTTAAATTTCACGGCATTTGGAGAACTTTTATTTTTGAGGTATTTTTATATTGCACGGATAATCAGCTAACAGACAAAAAAATATTTATTTTTATTTTATTTAATATAAATATCAGAAAGTAAAAGTGGGGTACAGAAGGTTGTGCCTTCTAGTTTCATCCATCTCATGATCATCAAAAGGAATCCACTAACAAGGTTGATCAAGTCTTGTTAACGAACTCATTCTGAATAACATGGAACCGGAGAAATTTCGAATAACACTACGTTACCTCAATGGGGATATGCACATCCCCAATAATAAGAATATCATATTTCTTCTTGACGGTAGGAAGAGGAAATTCAAAACCTCCAAATATAATCGATGGAATTTTTCCAATAGAGTTGATACTATGAACTTGAGGTTGTTTCCTCGGAAAGTATACCGTATGCTCATTACCATTAACATGAAAAGTGACATTGCCTTTAGTGCAATCAATAACAGCCCCTGTAGTATTCAGAAAGGGTCTTCCAAGAATAATAGACATACTATCGTCCTCGGGAATATCAAGAATAACAAAGTCCGTTAAAATAGTAATGTTTGCAACTACAACAGGCACATCCTCAAAAATACCGACTGGTACAGCAGTTGATTTATCAGCCATTTGCAAAGATATTTCAGTAGGTGTCAACTTATTCAAATCAAGTCTATGATATAAAGAGAGAGGCATAACACTAACACCGGCTCCAAGATCACATAAAGCAGTTTTAACATAGTTTCTTTTAATGGAGCATGGTATAGTTGGTACACCGGGATCTCCAAGTTTCTTTGGTATTCCACCCTTAAAAGTATAATTAGCAAGCATGGTGGAAATTTCAGCTTCCAGTATCTTTCTCTTATTTGTAACAATATCTTTCATATACTTAGCATAATGATTCATTTTGAGCATATCAGTTAGTCGCATACGCAAAAAGATAGGTCTAATCATTTCAGCAAAGCGCTCAAAATCCTCATCATCCTTTTTCTTGGATGGTTTGGGAGGAAAAGGCATGGGTTTCTGAACCCATGGTTCTCTTTCTTTACCATGTTTTCTAGCAACAAAGTCTTTCTTATCATAACGTTGATTCTTTGATTGTGGGTTATCAAGATCAACAGCAGGTTCAATTTCTATATCATTATCATTACTAGGTTGAGCATCATCATGAACATTATCATTAACCTTATTACTAGTTTCAGGTTCATTACCAGATTGTGTTTCAGCATTAGAAATAGAAATATCATTTGGATTCTCAGGTGTTTCAGTAATAGGTTCACTAGAAGCATGCAAAGTCCTATCATTTTTCTTTTTCTTCTTTTTAGAAGAACTAGGTGCATCTATATTATTTCTCTGAGAATCTTGCTCAATTCTCTTAGGGTGGCCTTCAGGATACAAAGGTTCCTGAGTCATTCTACCATCTCTAGTCATAACTCTAACAGCATAATCATTTTCTTACTATTCAATTCATTGAGCAAATCATTTTGAGCTTTAAGTACTTGTTCTACTTGAGTGGTAACCATAGAAGCATGTTCACTAATAAGTTTAAGTTCACCTTTGACATTAGCCATATAATCACCCAAGTGTTCAAGCATATTTGAATTGTATTTCAATTGTCTACCAAAATAAGCATTGAAGTCTTATTGCTTAGCCATAAATTTATCAAACTCATCTAAGCATGGGCTAGCAAACTTAGTAAATGGGATTTCAGCTTTATCATATCTATAGAGAGAATTTACCTTTACTACCTGTGTCGGGTTATCAAGACCATGAGTTTCTTAAATAGGCAAAGGATTAAGATCATATGTTTCTTCAACAGGCGGTAAATTAAGACTGTGTATTTCTTCAATAGGAGGTAAATTCTTAACATCTTCAGCTTTAATACCTTTTTCTTTCATAGATTTCTTTGCCTCTAGCATATCTTCAGGACTGAGAAATAGAATACCCCTCTTCTTCGGAGTTGGTTTAGGAATAGGCTCAGGAATTGGCTCCGTAGGTGTCCAATTATTTTCATTTGTCAACATATTATTCAATAGAATCTCAGCTTCATCCGGTGTTCTTTCCCTGAAAACAGAACCAGCACAACTATCCAGGTAATCTCTGGAGGCATCAGTTAGTCCATTATAAAAGATATCAAGTATTTCATTTGTCTTATGAGGATGATCAGGCAAAGCATTAAGTAATTGGAGAAGCCTCCCCCAAGCTTGTGGGAGACGCTGTTCTTCAATTTGCACAAAATTATATATACCCCTTAAAGCAGCTTGTTTCTTATGAGCAGGGAAATATTTAGCAGAGAAGTAATAAATCATATCCTGGGGACTACGCACACAACCAGGATCAAGAGAATTAAACCATATATTAGCATCACCCTTTAATGAGAACGGAAATATTTTAAGGATGTAAAAGTAACGAGTTCTCTCATCTTTAGTGAATAGGGTGGCTATATCATTCAACTTAGTAAGATGTGCCACAACAGTTTCAGATTCATAACCATGAAAAGGATCAGATTCAACCAAAGTAATTATATCAGGATCAACAGAGAATTCATAATCCTTATCAGTAACAAAGATAGGTGAAGTAGCAAAAGCAGGGTCAGGTTTCATTCTAGCATTTAGAGATTGCTTACTCCATTTAGCTAATAGCCTTTTGAGTTCATTTCTATTTTTGCAAGCTAAAATAGCTAAAGAAGCTTCTTGATCAAAAACATAACCCTTAGGAATAACAAGTGATTCTTCATCATCACTTTCATTAGTATCACCAGATTCAATATTTTCAATTTCTCTAGCTCTAGCAAGTTGTTCATCAAGAAATTTACCAAGTGGCACAGTAGTATCAAGCATAGAAGTAGTTTCATCATAAGTATCATGCATAGCAGAAGTAGCATCATCAATAACATGTGACATATCAGAACGAATAGCAGAAGCAGGTGTAGGTGTCGCAAGCTTACTCAAAACAGAAGGTGAATCAAGTGCAGTGCTAGATGGCAGTTCCTTACCTCCCCTTGTAGTTGAGGGATAGATATTGGTTTTTGGATCTCTCAAGTTCTTCATAATGATAAGCAGATATATATCCCAAGTGACTCAAAGAATAGAGCTATGCTCCGCGGCAACGGCGCCAGAAAATAGTCTTGATAACCCACAAGTATAGGGGATCGCAACAGTTTTTTAGGGTAAAGTATTCAGCCCAAATTTATTGATTCGACACAAGGGGAGCCAAAGAATACTCTCAAGTATTAGCGGCTGAGTTGTCGTTTCAACCACACCTGGAAACTTAATATCTGCAGCAAAGTGTTTAGTAGCAAAGTAATATGATAGTAGTGGTAACGGTAGCAAAAGGTAACAGTAGTAAAAGCAATGTTTTTGGTATTTTGTAGTGATGATAGCAATAGCAACAGGAAAGTAAATAAGCGAAGAACAATATATGGAAAGCTCATAGGCAATGGATCGGTGATGGAGAATTATGCCGGATGCGGTTCATCATGTAACAGTCATAACCTAGGGTGACACAGAACTAGCTCCAGTTCATTAATGTAATGTAGGCATGTATTTCGAATATAGTCATACGTGCTTGTGGAAAAGAACTTGCATGACATCTTTTGTCCTACCCTCCCGTGGCAGCTGGGTCCTTACGGAAACTAAGGGATATTAAGGCCTCCTTTTAATAGAGAACCGGAACAAAGCATTAACACATAGTGAATACATGAACTCCTCAAACTACGGTCATCACCGGTAAGTATCCCGATTATTGTCACTTCGGGGTTAACGGATCATAGCACATAATAGGTGACTATAGACTTGCAAGATAGGATCAAGAACACTCATATATTGATGAAAACAATAATAGGTTCAGATCGTAAATCATGGCACTCGGGCCCTAGTGACATGCATTAAGCATAGTAAAGTCATAGCAACATCAATCTCAGAACATAGTGGATACTAGGGATCAAACCCTAACAAAACTAACTCGATTACATGATAGATCCCATCCAACCCATCACTGTCCAGCTAGCCTACGATGGAATTACTCACGCATGACGGTGAGCATCATGAAATTGGTGATGGAGGATGGTTGATGATGATGGTGGTGATGGATTCCCCTCTCCGGAGCCCCGAATGGACTCCAAATCAGCCCTCCCGAGAGGTTTTAGGGCTTGGCGGCGGCTCCGTATAGTAAAACACGATGATTTCTTCTCTCTGATTTTTTTTGTCCCCGAAACACAATATATGGAGTTGGAGTCGGAGAGGCAACAGGGCCCCACGAGGTAGGGGCGCGCCCCCCACCCTCGTGGAGAGGTGATGGGCCCCCTGGCCTTCATATTTTGCAGGTATTTTTCATATTTTCTGAAAAGTTTCTCCGTGAAGTTTCAGGTCATTCCGAGAACGTTTGTTCTTGCACATAAATAACACCATGGTAATTCTGCTGAAAACAGCGTCAGTCCGGGTTAGTTCCATTCAAATCATGCAAGTTAGAGTCCAAAACAAGGGCAAAAGTGTTTGGAAAAGTAGATACGTTGGAGACGTATCAAGGGGTACCCGCGAGAGAAATGTGAAGTCGGCTTGACCGTGAGGGTACCCGCGAGTGATGTGGAGTCGGGTTGATCTGGAGGATACCCGGAAGTTAATTACGCAACATGCACGGGCATTCTTAGCCCTTGTTGTAAGTCCGTGAGACAGGGAGACGGGACCATAGATCATGGATCATTGATCACCTCCGCGTGCTCCCAAGGCACTAACGGTTTGGATATGTGATCTGAGTAGGCCTCTGGCCTTTTCGCATTGACCACCATGCAGGAATAAGTATGGGCACTCTATGTCTTACGTTTCTTCCGAAAGCTCGCAGACGTTAGCAATGGAGCGGCACACGCCCGAGTGGTCCGCATAAGTGTGTGCTTTGTATAAAGAGGTGGCTAAGACTGATCTCGGCCGTCCTTGAAATGCGCAGGATTGCAAAGGACAATTGGCCCATGACCCCTTCGCATTTAGGATGTAGACCGGTGTGCTGGCCTCTCTGTTGAGCCTAGGTAGGACTATGGCGTGTTGATCAGCCGAGGTCGGGCATGACCCAGAAAAGTGTGTTCGGTTGGAGTTAATCGAGCGTGTTGGGTAAGTTTGTGCACCCCTGCAGGGAAGTTAATCTATTCGAATAGCTGTGTCCACTGTAACGGATGCTCGGAGTTGTATCCCGAACTATACAACTAGAACTGGATGTTGAGGCATGAAATGGATATGATGGCTCTGGGATTGCTTTCTTGCAGGGAGTCGAGAAATGATCTCTGGGTGATACTGCAACATGCTTGCTACTTATAATATGCTAATCTGCACTCTTCTAATGCTTCAAGATGCTAGTCTTTGATAGGCTAGGCTTTCCCTTCTCTTCTGGCATTCTGCAGTTCATTCCAAAGATATAGCCTCATTCCTTTGATACTGGTGCATACTTAGCATAGTTCGGATGTAAGTCTTGCGGGTACTTTGGATGAGTACTCATGGTTGATTTTCTACTCCTTTTCCCCTATAGCCGATTGCTACGATTAGGTGACGAATCCCAGGAGCCAGATGCCACCACCGACGACTACTACCACCCCGACGGAGCCTACTACTATGTGGACACCGCCAATGACCATGAGTAGTTAGGAGGCTCCTAGGCAAGAGGCCTTGCCTTTTCGATCGTTGTTATCATTTGTGCTAGCCTTCTTAAGGCGGACTTGTTTACCTTATGTCTGTACTCAGATATTGTTGCTTCCGCTCTATTCGAGCTTATGTATACAAGCCCTTGAGGCCCCTGGCTTGTAATATAAAGCTTGTATGACTTTAATTTGTGTTTAGAGTTGTGTTGTGATATCTCCCCGTGAGTCTCTGATCTTGATCGTGTGCATTATCATGTACGATTAGTGCATGATTAAGTCGGGGCGTCACAAGTAGGATATAAACACCATGAACATAAATATCATGGAGGCCATGTTGGTTTTGAATAAACTACACGCATGAGCATTGATACGTCCATTTTGCATCATGTTTTCCTAATGTTATTTATAATGTTTTTATGCATAATAATTCTTTATGGAGTATTTCTAATGCCTTTTCTCTCATAATATGCAAGGTTTACACAAAGAGGGAGAATACCGACAGCTGGAATTCTGGGCCTCAAAAAGCTACGTCAGGACACCTATTCTGCACATCTCTAAATGAGCTGAAAATTTACGGAGAATTATTTTGGAATATATATATATAAAAAAAATACTAGAGCAAATAACTACTGGACGGGGACACCTGGTGACCACAAGACACCAGGGCGCGCCAGGTCCCCCAGGTGGCTAGCCCAGCCCACCTCTGGTGCCCATCTTCTGGTATATAAGTCATTTTGACCTAGAAAAAATAAGGAGAGGACTTTCGGGACGGAGCGACGCCGTCTCGAGGCAGAACTTGGGCAGGAGCACTTTTTCCCTCCGGCGGAGCGATTTCGTCGAGGGATCTTCCCTCCCGAAGGGGGAAATCAAAGCCATCATCATCACCAACAAGCCTCTCATCTTTGGGAGGCCAATATTCATCAACATATTCAACAACACCATCTCCTCTCAAACCCTGGTTCATCTCTTGTGTTCAATCTTTGTACCGGAACCTCAGATTGGTACCTGTGGGTGACTAGTAGTGTTGATTACATCTTGTGGTTGATTACTATATGGTTTATTTGGTGGAAGATTATATGTTCAGATCCATTATGGTATTTAATACCCCTCTGATCTTGAGCATGATTATCATTTCTGAGTAGTTACTTTTGTTCTTGAGGTCATGGGAGAAATCATGTTGCAAGTAATCATGTGAATTTGATATGTGTTCGATATTTTGATGATATGTATGTTGTGATTCCCTTAGTGGTGTGATGTGAACGTTGACTACATGGCACTTCACCATCTTTGGGCCTAAGGGGGTGCATTGTGGAGTAGTTATTAGATGATGGGTTGCTAGAGTGACAGAAGCTTAAACCCTAGTTTATGCACTACTTCGTAAGGGACCAATTTGGATCCAAATGTTTAATGCTATGGTTAGATTTTATCTTAATACTTTTCTCGTAGTGTTGGATGCTTGCGAGGGGGTTAATCATAAGAGGGAGGTTTGTTCAAGTAAGGACAACATCCAAGCGCCGGTCCACCCACATATCAAATTATCAAAGTAGCGAACGCAAATCAAACCAACATGATGAAAGTGACTAGATGAAATTCCCGTGTGCCCTTAAGAATGATTTCCTTGTTATTAGAGACCATTTTGTCCTTTCCTTTTTCCACAAAAGGATTGGGATACCTTGCTGCACTTTATTTACCGTTACCGTTACTTATCCGTTACAAATTATCTTGCTATCAAACTACCTGTTACCGACTATTTCAGTGCTTGCAGAAAATACCTTGCTGAAAACCACTTGTCATTTCCTTCTACTCCTCGTTGGGTTCGACACTCTTACTTATCGAAAGGACTACGATTATTGATCCCCTATACTTGTGGGTCATCAAGACTCTTTTCTGGCGCTGTTGCCGGGGAGTGAAGCGCTCTTGGTAAGGAAAAATTATTACTATGTACCGAAATTTATTGTGACTTGCTACTATGGAAAACCATCCTTTGAGGGGTTTGGTCGGGGTATCTTCACCTCGACTGGAACCACAATTAGTTGCCCCTCAACCTATTGCACCTACTGAAAATATTGGTTATGAAATTCCTTCGAGTATGATAGAACAACTGCTAGCTAGTCCTTATGCAGGAGATGGAACAGAACATCCTGATATGCAATTGATCTATGTGGATTATTTAAGCTTGCAGGTTTACCCAGAGATGAAGCTAAGAAGAAGGTTTTCCCTTTATCTTTGGAGGGAAACATTGGCATGGTATAGGCTATGCGATGATATTGGATCTTGGAACTGGAATCGATTGAAATTGGAATTTCGCCAAAAATTTATCATATGCATCTAGTTCATCGTGATCGGAATTACATATATAATTTTTGGCCACGTGAAGGAGAAAGTTGTTGGAAATATGCCCTAGAGGCAATAATAAAAGTGTTATTATTATATTTCTTTGTTTATGATAATAGTCTTTTATTCATGCTATAACTGTATTATCCGAAAATCGTAATACACGTGTGAATACATAGACCACAATATGTCCCTAGTGAGCCTCTAGTTGACTAGCTCGTTGTGATCAACAGATAGTCATGGTTTCCTGGCTATGGACATTGGATGTCGTTGATAACGGGATCACATCATTAGGAGAATGATGTGATGGACAAGACCCAATCCTAAGCCTAGCACAAAGATCGTGTAGTTCGTATGCTAAAGCTTTTCTAATGTCAAGTATCTTTTCCTTAGACCATGAGATTGTGCAACTCCCGGATACCGTAGGAATGCTTTGGGTGTACCAAACGTCACAACGTAACTGGGTGGCTATAAAGGTGCATTACAGGTATCTCCGAAAGTGTCTGTTGGGTTGGCACGAATCGAGACTGGGATTTTTCACTCCGTGTAAACGGAGAGGTATCTCTGGGCCCACTCGGTAGGACATCATCATAATGTGCACAATGTGACCAAGGGGTTGATCACGGGATGATGTGTTACGGAACGAGTAAAGAGACTTGCCGGTAACGAGATTGAACAAGGTATCGGTATACCGACGATCGAATCTCGGGCAAGTAAAATACCGCTAGACAAAGGGAATTGTATACGGGATCGATTGAGTCCTTGACATCGTGGTTCATCCGATGAGATCATCGTGGAACATGTGGGAGCCAACATGGGTATCCAGATCCCGCTGTTGGTTATTGACCGGAGAACGTCTCGGTCATGTCTACATGTCTCCCGAACCCGTAGGGTCTACACACTTAAGGTTCGATGACGCTAGGGTTATAAAGGAAGTTTGTATGTGGTTACCGAATGTTGTTCGGAGTCCCGGATGAGATCCCGGACGTCACGAGGAGTTCCCGAATGGTCCGGAGGTAAAAATTTATATATGGAAAGTTGTTGTTTGGGTTCCGGAAAAAGTTCGGGTTTTTTCGGTATTGTACCGGGAAGCTTCCAGAAGGTTCCGGAGGATTCCGGAGGGGTCCGGAGGTCCGGAAATTGTTCCACCACGTCCAATACAGTAGCATGGGTTGTAAGGGGGCGCCCTAGCCTTAATGGGCCAGGGGCACCAGCCCCCCCCCCCCAAGGCCCATGCGCATGGGAGGGGGAAACCCTAAGGGGGAGGGCCTCCACTTGACTTGGGAGGCACTCCTCCCCCCCTTGGCCGCACCCCTTGGGGTGGGAAACCCTAAAGGGGGCGCAGCCCCCCTTTCCCCTATATATACTTGAGGTTTTGGGGCTGCCAACACATGAGAACTTCTCCTCTTGGTGCAGCCCTACCTCTCTCCCTTCTCCTCATATCTCGCGGTGCTTGGCGAAGCCCTGCAGGACTACCACGCTCCTCCATCACCACCACGCCGTTGTGCTGCTGTTGGACGGAGTCTTCCTCAACCTCTCCCTCTCTCCTTGCTGGATCAAGGCATGGGAGACGTCACCGGGCTGTACGTGTGTTGAACGCGGAGGTGCCGTCCGTTCGGCACTAGGATCTCCGGTGATTTGGATCACGACGAGTACGACTCCTTCAACCCCGTTCTCTTGAACGCTTCCGCTTAGCGATCTACAAGGGTATGTAGATGCACTCTCCTTCCCCTCGTTGCTGGTTTCTCCATAGATAGATCTTGGTGACACGTAGAAAAATTTTGAATTTCTGCTACGTTCCCCAACAGTGGCATCATGAGCTAGGTCTATTGCGTAGATTCTTTGCACGAGTAGAACACAAAGTAGTTGTGGACGTTGATTTTGTTCAATATGCTTACCGTTACTAGTCCAATCTTGTTTCGACGGTATTGTGGGATGAAGCGGCCCGGACCGACCTTACACGTACTCTTACGTGAGACAGATTCCACCGATTGACATGCACTTGGTGCATAAGGTGGCTAGCGGGTGCCAGTCTCTCCCACTTTAGTCGGAACGGATTCGATGAAAAGGGTCCTTATGAAGGGTAAATAGCAATTGGCATATCACGTTGTGGTTTTGCGTAGGTAAGAAACGTTCTTGCTAGAAACCCATAGCAGCCACGTAAAACATGCAAACAACAATTAGAGGACGGCTAACTTGTTTTTGCAGGGTATGCTATGTGATGTGATATGGCCAAGAAGAATGTGATGAATGATATGTGATGTATGAGATTGATCATGTTCTTGTAATAGGAATCACGACTTGCATGTCGATGAGTATGACAAGCGGCAGGAGCCATAGGAGTTGTCTTAATTTATTGTATGACCTGCGTGTCATTAAACAACGCCATGTAATTACTTTACTTTATTGCTAACCGGTAGCCATAGTAGTAGAAGTAATAGTTGGCGAGACAACTTCATGAAGACACGATGATGGAGATCATGATGATGGAGATCATGGTGTCATGCCGGTGACGATGATGATCATGGAGCCCCGAAGATGGAGATCAAAAGGAGCAATATGATATTGGCCATATCATGTCACTATTTGATTGCATGTGATGTTTATCATGTTTATACATCTTATTTGCTTAGAACGACGGTAGTAAATAAGATGATCCCTCATTAAAATTTCAAGAAAGTGTTCCCCCTAACTGTGCACCGTTGCTAAAGTTCGTCGCTTCTAAGCACCACGTGATGATCGGGTGTGATGGATTCTTACGTTCACATACAACGGGTGTAAGACAGATTTACACACGCGAAACACTTAGGGTTAACTTGACGAGCCTAGCATGTACAGACATGGCCTCGGAACACAGAGACCGAAAGGTCGAACATGAGTCGTATAGTAGATACGATCAACATGAAGATGTTCACCGATGATGACTAGTCCGTCTCACGTGATGATCGGACACGGCCTAGTTGACTCGGATCATGTAATCACTTAGATGACCAGAGGGATGTCTATCTGAGTGGGAGTTCATAAGATGAACTTAATTATCCTGAACATAGTCAAAAGATCTTTTGCAAATTATGTCGTAAGCTCGCGCTTTAGTTCCACTGTTTAGATATGTTCCTAGAGAAAATATAGTTGAAAGTTGATAGTAGCGATTATGCGATCAGTAGAAAGCTTATGTCCTTAATGCACCGCTCAGTGTGCTGAACCCCAAACGTCGTCTGTGGATGTTGCGAACATCAGACATACACGTTTTGATAGCTACGTGATAGTTCAGTTAAACGGTTTAGAGTTGAGGCACCAAAGACATTTTCGAAACGTCGCGGAACATATGAGATGTTTCGAGGGCTGAAATTGGGATTTCAGGCTCGTGCCCACGTCAAGAGGTATAAGACCTCTGACGATTTTCTTAGCCTGCAAACTAAGGGAGAAAAGCTCAATCGTTGAGCTTGTGCTCAGATTGTCTGAGTACAACAATCACTTGAATCGAGTGGGAGTTGATCTTCCAGATGAGATAGTGATGTTTCTCCAAAGTCATTGCCACCAAGCTACAAGAGCTTCGTGATGAACTCTAACATATCAGGGATAGGTATGATGATCCTTAAGGTATTCGCGATGTTTGACACCGCGAAAGTAGAAATCAAGAAGGAGCATCAATTGTTGATGGTTGGTGAAACCACTAGTTTCAAGAAGGGCAAGGGCAAGAAGGGACACTTCATGAAACGGCAAATCAGTTGCTGCTCCAGTGAAGAAACCCAAGGTTGAACCCAAACCCGAGACTAAGTGCTTCTGTAATAAGGGAAACAACCACTGGAGCAGAATTACCCTAGATACTTGGTAGATGAGAAGGCTGGCAAGGTCGATAGAAGTATATTGGATATACATTATGTTAATGTGTACTTTACTGGTACTCCTAGTAGCACCAGGGTATTGGATACCGGTTCGGTTGCTAAGTGTTAGTAACTCGAAATAAAAGAGCTACGGAATAAACGGAGACTAGCTAAAGGTGAGCTGACGATATGTGTTGGAAGTGTTTCCAAGTTTGATGTGATCAAACATCGCACGCTCCCTCTACCATCAAGATTAGTATTAAACCTGAGTAATTGTCATTTGGTGTTTGCGTTGAGCATAGACATGATTGGATTATGTCTATCGCAATACGGTTATTCATTTAAGGAGAATAATGGTTACTCTATTTATGTGAATAATACCTTCAGTGATCTTGCACCTAAAGGAATGGTTTATTGAATCTCGATCGTAGTGATACACATTTTCATGCCAAAAGATATAAGATAGTAATGATAGTACCACTTACTTGTGGCACTGCCATGTAAGTCATATTGGTATAAAACGCATGAAGAAGCTCCATGTTGATGGATCTTTGGACTCACTCGTTTTTGAAAAGTTTGAGACATGCGAACCATGTCTATTGGTGTATACGCATGAAGAAACTCCATGCAGATGGATCGTTTGGACTCACTTGATTTTGAATCACTTGAGATATGCAAATCATACCACATAGGCAAGATGACTGAAAAGCCTCGGTTTCAGTAAAATGGAACAAGATAGCAACTTGTTGGAAGCAACACATTTTGATGTGTGCAGTCCAATGAGTGCTGAGGCATGCAGTGAATATCGTTATGTTCTTACTTCACAGATGATTCGAGTAGATGTTGAGTATATTTACTTGATGAAACACAAGTCTGAATTATTGAATGGTTGAAGTAATTTCAGAGTGAAGTTTAAGATCTTCGTGACAAGAGGATAGAATGTCTATGATATGATCATAGAGATGAATATCTGAGTTACGAGTTTTGGCACACAATTAAGACATTGTGGAAATTGTTTCACAATTAATACCGCCTGGAACACCATAGTGTGATAGTGTGTCCGAACATCATAGTTGCACCCTATTGGATATGGTGCGTACCATGATGTCTCTTATCAAATTACGACTATTGTTCATGGGTTAGGCATTAGAGACAACCACATTCACTTTAAATAGGGCACCACATAATTCCGTTGAGATGACACCGTATGAATTATGGTTTAGAGAAACCTAAGTTGTCGTTTCTTAAAAGTTTGGGGCTGCGACGCTTATGTGAAAAAGTTTCAGGTTGATAAGCTCGAACCCAAAGCGGATAAAATGCATCTTCATAGGACACCCAAAACAGTTGGGTATATCTCCTAATTCAGATCCGAAAGCAATATGGATTGTTTCTTGAATTGGGTCCTTTCTCGAGGAAAAGTTTGTCTCGAAAAATTGAGTGGGAGGATGGTGGAGACTTGATGAGGTTATTGATCCATCACTTCAACTAGTGTGTAGCAGGGCACAGGAAGTTGTTCCTGTGGTACCTACACCAATTGAAGTAGAAGCTTATGATAGTGATCATGAAACTTCGGATCAAGTCACTACCGTACCTCGTAGGGTGACAAGGATGTGTACTGCTTCAGAGTGGTACAGTAATCCTGTCTTGAAGGTCATGTTGCTAGACAACAATGAACCTACGAGCTATGGAGAAGCGATGGTGGGCCCAAATTCCGACAAATGGTTAGAAGCCATGAAATCCGAGATAGGATCCATGTATCAGAACTTTGGTGGACTTGCCCAATGATCGGCAAACCATTGAGATAAATGGATCTTTAAGAAGAAGACGGACGTGGATGGTAATGTCACCATCTATGAAGCTCGACTTGTGGCGAAGAGTTTTTCACAAGTTCAAGGAGTTGACTACGATGAGATTTTCTCATCCGTAGCGATGCTTAAGTCCATCGGATTCATGTTAGCATTAGCTGCATTTATGAAATCTAGCAGGTGGATGTCAAAACGAGTTTCCTTACCAGTCTTCGTATGGAAAGGTTGTATGTGATACAATCAGAAAGTTTTTGTCGATCCTAAGGATGCTAAAAAGGTATGCTGACTCCAGCAATCCTTCTATGGACTGGAGTAAGCATCTCGGAGTTGGAATGTACGCTTTGATGAGATGATCAAAGATTTTGGATTTATACAAAGTTTATGAGAAACTTGTATTTCCAAAGAAGTGAGTGGGAGCACTATAGAATTTCTGATGAGTATATGTTGTTGACATATTGTTGATCAGAAATGATGTAGAATTTCTGGAAAGCATATAGGGTTATTTGAAAGGTGTTTTTCAAATAAACCTGGATTAAGCTACTTGAACATTGGGCATCAAGACCTATGAGGATAGATCAAAATGCTTAATAATACTTTCAAATGAGCATATACCTTGACATGATCTTGAAGGTGTTCAAGATGGATCAGTCATAGAAGGAGTTCTTGACTGAGATGTAAGGTATGAAGTTAAGACTTAAAGCTCGACCACGGCAGAAAAGAGAAAGGACGAAGGTCGTCCCCTATGCTTAAGACATAGGCTCTACAGTATGCCATGCTGAGTACCGCACCTGAAGTGTGCCTTGCCATGAGTCAGTCAAGGAGTACAAGAGTGATCCAAGAATGGATCACAGGACAGCGGTCAAAGTTATCCTTAGTAACTAGTGGACTAAGGAATTTTCTCGATTATGGAGGTGGTAAAAGAGTTCGTCGTAAAGGGTTACGTCGATGCAAGCTTGACACCTATCCGGATAGCTCTGAGTAGAGATACCGGATACGTATAATGGAGCAACAATTTAGAATAGCTCCAAGTAGAACAGTTATTTGGAATAGCTCCAAATAGAGCGTGGTAGCTGCATCTAGGAGATGACATAGAGATTTGTAAAGCACACACGGATCTGAAAGGTTCAGACCCGTTGACTATAACCTCTCTCACAAGCATAACATGATCAAACCCAGAACTCTTGGGTGTTAGTCACATGGGGATGTGACCTTGAGTGTTAATCACATATCGATGTGAATTGGATTATTGACTCTAGTGCAAGTGGGAGACTGTTGGAAATATGCCCGAGAGGCAATAATAAAAGTGTTATTATTATATTTCTTTGTTTATGATAATAGTCTTTTATTCATGCTATAACTGTATTATCCGGAAATCGTAATACACGTGTGAATACATAGACCACAATATGTCCCTAGTGAGCCTCTAGTTGACTAGCTCGTTGTGATCAACAGATAGTCATGGTTTCCTGGCTATGGACATTGGATGTCGTTGATAACGGGATCACATCATTAGGAGAATGATGTGATGGACAAGACCCAATCCTAAGCCTAGCACAAAGATCGTGTAGTTCGTATGCTAAAGCTTTTCTAATGTCAAGTATCTTTTCCTTAGACCATGAGATTGTGCAACTCCCGGATACCGTAGGAATGCTTTGGGTGTACCAAACGTCACAACGTAACTGGGTGGCTATAAAGGTGCATTACAGGTATCTCCGAAAGTGTCTGTTGGGTTGGCATGAATCAAGACTAGGATTTGTCACTCCGTGTAAACGGAGAGGTATCTCTGGGCCCACTCGGTAGGACATCATCATAATGTGCACAATGTGACCAAGGGGTTGATCACGGGATGATGTGTTACGGAACGAGTAAAGAGACTTGCCGGTAACGAGATTGAACAAGGTATCGGTATACCGACGATCGAATCTCGGGCAAGTAAAATACCGCTAGACAAAGGGAATTGTATACGGGATCGATTGAGTCCTTGACATCATGGTTCATCCGATGAGATCATCGTGGAACATGTGGGAGCCAACATGGGTATCCAGATCCCGCTGTTGGTTATTGACCGGAGAACGTCTCGGTCATGTCTACATGTCTCCCGAACCCGTAGGGTCTACACACTTAAGGTTCGATGACGCTAGGGTTATAAAGGAAGTTTGTATGTGGTTACCGAATGTTGTTCGGAGTCCCGGATGAGATCCTGAACGTCACGAGGAGTTCCGGAATGGTCCGGAGGTAAAGATTTATATATGGAAAGTTGTTGTTTGGGTTCCGGAAAAAGTTCGGGTTTTTTCGGTATTGTACCGGGAAGCTTCCAGAAGGTTCCGGAGGATTCCGGAGGGGTCCGGAGGTCCGGAAATTGTTCCACCACGTCCAATACAGTAGCATGGGTTGTAAGGGGGCGCCCTAGCCTTAATGGGCCAGGGGCACCAGCCCCCCCAAGGCCCATGCGCATGGGAGGGGGAAACCCTAAGGGGGAGGGCCTCCACTTGACTTGGGAGGCACTCCTCCCCCCCTTGGCCGCACCCCTTGGGGTGGGAAACCCTAAAGGGGGCACAGCCCCGCTTTCCCCTATATATACTTGAGGTTTTGGGGCTGCCAACACATGAGAACTTCTCCTCTTGGTGCAGCCCTACCTCTCTCCCTTCTCATATCTCGCGGTGCTTGGCGAAGCCCTGCAGGACTACCACGCTCCTCCATCATCACCACGCCGTTGTGCTGCTGTTGGACGGAGTCTTCCTCAACCTCTCCCTCTCTCCTTGCTGGATCAAGGAATGGGAGACGTCACCGGGCTGTACGTGTGTTGAACGCGGAGGTGCCGTCCGTTCGGCACTAGGATCTCCGGTGATTTGGATCACGACGAGTACGACTCCTTCAACCCCGTTCTCTTGAACGCTTCCGCTTAGTAATCTACAAGGGTATGTAGATGCACTCTCCTTCCCCTCGTTGCTGGTTTCTCCATAGATAGATCTTGGCGACACGTAGGAAAATTTTGAATTTCTGCTACGTTCCCAACAAAAGTATCGCTCTAGCTTGGGGGAGGCTTAAGTCAATGTTATATTCATGCCCCATTCATGAGCTCTCTAGAGAAATTATCATTCAGAATTTTTATGCTCAGCTTTCTCATAATGATCAATCCATGCTTGATACTTCTTGTACTGGTTCTTTTATGAAGAAGACTATTGAATTGAGGTGGGATCTTTTAGAAAGAATTAAACGCAACTCTGAAGATTGGGAACTCGACGAAGGTAAAGAGTCTGGTTTTAAGCTTGAGTTTGGTTGTGTTACATCTTTTGTTAATACCGATGTTTTTTGCAAGTTTAGCACTAAATATGGACTTGATTATGAGATAGTAGCCTCCTTTTGTGAATCATTTGCTACTCATGTTGATCTCCCTAAGGAGAAGTGGTTTAAATATCATCCCCCTATTAAAGAACAAATTAAAGAACTAGTTAAAGCTAAATATGAAACTATTATTTACAATGTTGATCCAGTTGTGCCTACTTCTTATATTGAAAAATCACCTTTCCCTATTAGGATAATGGAGCATGCTAAGGAATCAATCGTGGTTCGCAAAAGTAATATCAAAGCACCTAAACCCTCTGAGCAAATCAAAGTAGAACCTAGTGTTGCTATGGTTAAAGATCTCCTGGTAAAAATATTGATGGGCATGTTATTTATTTCTGTGATGAAGCTGCTAGAATTGCCAAACCCGATGAAAAGGATAAATGTAGACATGTTGTTGGCATGCCAGTTGTCTCAGTTAAAATAGATGATCATTGTTATCATGGTTTATGCGACTTAGGTGATAGCGTGAGTGCTATTCCTTTTACCTTATACCAAGAAATTATGAATGATATAGCACCCGCCGAAATAGAAGACATAGATGTTACTATTAAACTTGCTAATAGAGACACCATCACACCACTTGGGATTGTTAGAGATGTTGAAGTCTTGTGTGGGAAAATAAAATACCCTATTGATTTTCTAGTTCTTGGTTCCCGACAAGATGATTTTTGTCCCATTATTTTTGGTAGACCTTTCTTAAACATTGTCAATGCTAAAATAGATTGTGAGAAACAAGTTGTCACTGTTAGCTTTGGTGATGAATCTCATGGTTTTAATTTCTCTAATTTTAATAGACAACCTCATAATAAAGAAATTCCTAGTAAGGATAAAATAATTGGTCTTGCTTCTATTGCTATGCCTCCTACAGATCCACTAGCACAATATTTACTAGACCATGAAAATGATATGCACTTGCATGAAAGAAATGAAATAAATAAAATATTCTTTGAACAACAACCTCTCCTTAAACACAATTTGCCTATTGAAACTCTAGGAGATCCTCCTCCACCTAAAGGCAATCCTGTCTTTGAATTAAAACAATTGTCAGGCACTTTGAAATATGCTTATCTTGATGAGAAAAATATATATCATGTTATTATTAGTGCTAAATTTTCAGAACATGAAGAAGAAAGATTATTGAAAATGTGAAGAAGCACCATGCTGCTATTGGATATACTCTTGTTGATCTTAAGGGCATTAGTCCCACTCTATGTCAGCACAAGATTAATATGGAGCCTGATGCTAAACCCGTTGGTGATCACCAACGATGTTTGAATCCTAATGTGAAGGAAGTGGTAAGAACTGAAATACTAAAGCTTCTGGAAGTAGGTATAATCTATCTCATAGCTGATAGTTGATGGGTAAGTCATGTTCATTGTGTCCTAAAGAAGGGAGGTATTACTGTTGTTCCTAATGATAAAAAGGAACTTATTGCACACAGAATTGTTACTGGCTCTAGAATGGTAATTGATTTCATAAAATTAAATAAAGCTACTAGAAAAGATCATTACCCTCTGCCTTTTATTGATCAAATGCCAGGAAGATTGTCTAAGCACACACACTTTTGTTTTCTTGATGGATATTCTGGTTTTTCTCAAATACCTGTTTCACAGCCTGATAAAGAGAAAACCACCTTTACTTGCCCTTTTGGAACTTATGCTTATAGACGTATGCCTTTTGGTTTATGCAATTCACCTGCTACCTTTCAAAGATGTATGACTGCTATATTCTCTTATTTTTGTGAAAAGATTGTTGAGGTTTTCATGGATGATTTTTCCGTTTATGGAACTTCTTTGATGATTGCTTAAGAAATCTTGATCGAGTTTTGTCGAGATGTGAACAAACCAATCTTGCCTTGAATTGAGAGAAATGACCCAGGGCCGATACCTTGGGAAAGGGACCTCTTGATGGCGGCAAATGGCTTGATCCCGATGACCTCATTATTGTCATCCTTCTTAGTCACCCCACCACGACCGAGCTCCAAGTCATAGTCCCTGAAGTCGGCCTCGAAGTTCTCAAAGTCAGCCTTGAAGTCCTGCTCATCGTTGTCCAGCTCGAGTCCCATGTGCTCGACGTGTCCCATGAAGCGCCGGCTCCCATTACCGCCCCACCGGGGCTTCTTCTCGGGCCACACCGTGGCCTCTGTCACCTTACGCCTCACCGCGAGAATCTCGACGTCCCAAGTAATGCTCTGCCGCACATGATGGTCGCTGGTACCTCGTTGTAGTCGTCGCCGAGGGGAGGGGCCTCACCGGAATTGATAAATGGGTAGGTTTTAATGAAGTTGGGGCGGAAGGTTTGGGTTGGCAGGTAGGGACTAGGCCAGTCCCTTATATACACGGTGGCCATGTGACGGTGCAAGAGGGCGAGTGGTGGGGCCCATGCATCAGTGAGGGGCCATGCGACTGGCGGAAGGCATGAGATAGGTTCTAAAAGCGAGTGTTTCTACTCAGGGGAATCTTGCACGCTGGTCCCTTGGGGGAAGTGGTATTTCATGTATTGTCCGTAGAGAATGAACAGATGGATGTACGTTTGACTTTATTTCTTTGGAGGCAAGCCAACAATTATTAGCTCAAGATTGTTGTACTACACACTTGTAGTACGAAAGATATTAGTTAAACATTTGATTGGATGAACCCATCCAATAAACCCAGACGAAGAGAGTAGAACAATAATAGAGTCATACTACATATGTGTAGTACAATCTTGAGCTAATAAATGGTGTAACTATAAGTGATTTGCAAATATCTCAGCATTACACACAATCATTTATGAGAAGATTTTTGGTTGAATGATCCTGTCCAATAAACCCGAAAGGGGAGAACAACAGTAATAGTACAATCATACTATAGGTGTGTAGTAAAATCTTGAGCTAATAAATGACGTAACTAGCCATGAGTGATTTGCAAAGATCTTAGCATTACACACAATCATTTATGAGAAGATTTTTGGTTAAACGTTCAATTGGATGAACCCGCCCAATAAACCTGGATGGAGAGTGTATAAGAGTAGTAGTACAGTTTCTCATAAATAATTGTATGTAATTTTAAGATCCTTACAAGTAACTCATAGCTAGTTCCTTCATTTTTTTATATCAAGATTGTACAACGCAATGTAGTACGACTGTACTACCACCGTTGTACACTCTTCATCATGGTCTATTGGACGGGCTCATCCAACCAAACATTTAACCAAAAATCTTGTCATAAATAAATGTGTATAATGCTAGGATCTTTTCAAATCCTGATAGCTACTTATGACATTTATTTGCTCAAGATTATACTACGCACCTGTAGCATGACTCTACTATTGTCATAATATCTTCATCTAGGTTTATTGGACGGGCTCGTCCAATCGAACGTTTAACCAAAAATCTTCTTATAAATAATTGTTTGTAATGCTAAGATCTTTGCAAATCACTCATAGCTAGTTACACTATTTATTAGCTCAAGATCGTACTACACACTTCTAGTATGATTGTACTACTATTGAAGTACATTCTTCCTCTGGTTTATTGGACAGGTTCATGCAGCCGAATGTTTAACCACAAACCCTCTCATAAATGATTGTGTGTAATATTAAGATCTTTGCAATTCACTCATAGCTAGTTACACCATTTATTACCTCAAAAATATACTACACACCTGAAGTATGACTATTGTTGTCGTACTCACTTCATCCAAGTTTATTGGGCGGGTTCATCCAATCGTACGTTTAATAAAAAATCTTCTCATAAATGATTGTGTGTAACTCTAAGATTCTTGTAGGTCACTCATAGCTACTTACTCCATTTTTCTCAAAGAAAAATATAATTACCCCCATTGAGTTACTAGCATGTACTTTATGTGCAATCATTAGCATTACTATGTGATAATTATATGAATTATAATTTAGATTATAATTTTCTCATCACGTTCTTGATCTAAACATGTATACAGAGATCGAACATTCATTTTTAAACGAACATGACATCGACCTTGTATATCACTTAATATTCAACCAATATCACCTTATAAATGACTCCATAGCTCTATGATCCTTGTAAATCATATATCTACTTACCCCCATTGACCTGCTATCAAGTATGTGCAATCATTAGCACTATTACATAGTTAGTTTATGAATTTCGATGAACATTGAACTTTTTATAATGTTTTCATGATCTAACCATGAATATAGAGATTTAAACAAATGTAAACTAACATGGCAATGTTGATTCATGACTATGTGAGTCTTACTTGATGCCAAAAAGGAATAATTTGAGAATAGTTTTGTTTCTTTTGATAGGATGTGACTGTCGATGCATTAATGAAGCAGCAACTCTCGATCAAAACATAGAATTTGTGTACACAATCTACACACGAGTATTTTATACTCAAATAGCATAAAATATATAAACAATACATAGAAAATTTGATAATATCCAAGAACTTTCAACATATTACGTGGTTTACAACCTTGTATCCTAACTAACAACGGTAAAAAGTAACTTCAGGGTGGTGTTTCTGGGTTGGTTGATGCATAACTTATGCTATGAGTCAACACGTAAATTTGTGTTGTCATTCTACATTGAGAGATAAAAGAGTGGAAATCGTCTTAAATTGGAAAATGTATGTGTGTAAACCGCATGAAACCAGGAAAAGTAAGAGTTTAAACCACGTGAAAATAGAAAATGTCTCTTGCAGGTAGGCTTATCTGGTATGGTACTACCTATAGCAAAAGAAGGATTCAGGTTCACACTAGGCGATGGGCCTATTGTGGTTCACTACAATATATTGAAAGCTTTAACAACATAAGCAGATATTTAACCCCATCAAAAAATGAACCATAGGCAGTTTCAAACATTCGTGTCCTACCTAAAAATGAGAAAATATGATACTACAACATCTTCTACAAGATAAGGACGAGAAGTAATCATAATACATGGATTAAAACTAGTTTCAGTGGCATGGGGCCAATACCTTTAGAGAGGGACCTCTTGACGGTGTTGAACAAATTAATCTCAATGACGTCACATCATTATCCTCCTCAGGCATCTTTCCACGCCTGAGATCCAAGTCGAAGTCCCTAATGTCGACCTCGAATTCCTGGACGTCCACATCATCATCCTCCACCCTGAGCATGACCCCAAATCCATCGAGCCCCGTGCAGCGTTGGCCCCCACCGGGCTTCCTCTTCTCGGGCCACAACGTTGTCTAGATCACCCTCCCATGCACCATGGGCGTCTCGAGGTCCATGAAGGTTGCTTCACCGCACATGACCGGTAGTACCTCGTCATAGTTGTTGGAGGAGTAGGAGCCTTGTTTGAATTGCTAAATGGGCAGAGCTTTGAATGAAGCGGTGGAGCGATTATGTAGGTTGGCAGGTGGAGATGAGCACAATCTCCTATGTACATGGTGGTCGCATGACGGTCACCCCCCTAGATAAGGGGCATGTGGTAGGGCCCATGCATCAGTGAGGGGTCGCGTGACGGGCGGAAGGCACGAGGTAGGTTCCGGAAGCGAGTGCTTGGATTCAAGGGGAATCTTCTGCGTTCACCCCTTCAAAGAAGTGGTATTTCTAGTATTTCCCCTCAGAAATGAATGGATGGACGATTGACTTTCTTTCTTTGGTACTAGCCCATTTTTTTCTTAATATTACGACACCCCCTCCCTTGAGAAAAAGGTTGTACGACACTCCTGTACTGCTATACTATACTCATATTATACTGTCTCACACCGTCGAACCAAGATAATCAACAAAGATCTCTACACTAGTACAGAAAACACTAGTAGTATTATACTCATATTGTACTCACTCGCACCGTCCAACCAAGACACTCAAAAAAGAACTCTACACTAATACAAAAATGCTACTGCTGGCATTCTAAAAACCACCTTACTATTGTTAGGGGTCGACGCCACCAATATGGCATCATTGTTAACAAAATACCGATGACGTGCAGATCCTAAGCCATTGGTATTTTACATACTGATGGCGTGACACTAATCACTCAAGCCACCACTAACCAAAATAGCAATGGTGTGCCCATTTACCAACGCCACCACTATTCACTAGTACTACCAACGTGAGCATAACCACCAATGCCACCACTAAGTATTTATGGATTTAAAAAAATTGTTATACAATTCATCCATGCATCCAAATATATACATTCATCCATATAGTCAAATACATACATATAGTTCACTCGTATATTCAAATACATACATACAGTTCATACATTTGGTATATATACATTGCGAAATCCACGAGTCTGGCGCACCGCCGGGCGTAGAGGTTGTCATTGTTGCTACAGCCTCGTGTGGATGTCGCCGCCATCATCGCCACCGCCGCAGCCCCTTGTCGATGTCGCCATCATCACCGCCTCCGCAGCTCCATGTCAATATTGTCGTCATCGTCATTGCATCAACATACTTCCAATGGAAATGGAGCATCAGCTATTAGGTAATAGACTGCACACTTATCTTTTTTATCTATCTTCTCGCATGTCTTTCCAAACAAATCATAACAACTGATTGCAAACAACGAAAACAAGCAAGCAAGTATAATTAAGAGTTCACATAAATGAGGGCCTGCTAGACCACTGTGATACATCATGTATCTCTGAACTATCTTCACTTTATGGAAATTTCACTTTTGTTTCGTCCAAATAAGTCAAGATGTAAACTTTGAACTTTGCACAATAAGCTATATAGTCTAAAACTCTATCATTTTAGATAGAAGGGCATTCATGATTCATATGTTGTTGATGCATGTAACTACCAGATTAGCTGAGTGACATTAGAGAAACTCTTATACTTAGATGTTTGTTATCTACCAATCTCAAACCGATCCTCTCCCGTCAGATTCCTTTCAATCGCATGGTCGAGAGGCTCCAAAAAATCATGTTCAACTACCCGTTATCCCCAGGAAGAAAAACGGCCACGACCCCCCGTAATCCTGCACCTTCCTGCCTTGCTCGCTTTCATTTCTTCGCAAATCCCTCAAATCTTGCCTTTGACCACCAAGTCACCGATGACCACACCTCCTCGGCATGGACATCGGCCCTTCCATTAACAACCAAGCATTGCTCCTATTTCCACCATGCCGCTCCACTTTCATTACCTTGGCGGCCACGACACTTCACCAGCGGGTGGTAGCCACAACAGGCGTCGGGAGTCTCGGCAGTGGTGACAAGTGGTTGACGCTGCAGATTGCATCATGCGCCCGTAGGCCCTTTTCTGCAATGACGGTAGTGCACGTGGCTGATGGTACGAAACGGCGTAGGTCGGATCTACGGCCGCCAACATCTTGATTTATTAATGATTTCGTAGGCCGGATATGCAAAAAAAGCAAGCAATTGATTTTTTTTCCCACCAGCATATTGTTGGGGAACGTAGTAATTTCAAAAATTTCCTACGCACACGCAAGATCATGGTGATGCATAGCAACGAGAGGGGAGAGTGTTGTCTACGTACCCTCGTAGACCGAAAGCGGAAGCGTTATGACAACGCGGTTGATGTAGCCGTACGTCTTCGCGATCCGACCGTCAAGCACCGAAACTACGGCACCTCCGAGTTCTAGCACACGTTCAGCTCGATGACGATCCCCGGACTCCGATCCAGCAAAGTGTCGGGGAAGAGTTCCGTCAGCACGACGGCGTGGTGACGATCTTGATGTTCTACCGTCACAGGGCTTTGCCTAAGCACCGCTACAATATTATCGAGGAGTATGGTGGAGGGGGGCATCGCACACGGCTAAGAGAATGATCACGAAGATCAACTTGTGTGTCTATGGGGTGCCCCCTGCCCCCGTATATAAAGGAGTGGAGGAGGGGAGGGCCGGCCCTCTCTATGGCGCGCCCTAGGGGAGTCCTACTCCCACCGGGAGTAGGATTCCCCCTTTCCTAGTCCAACTAGGAGTCCTTCCATGTAGTAGGAGTAGGAGTCAAGGCAAGGGAAAGGAGAAGAGAAGGAAGGAGGGGGCGCAGCCCTTCCCCCTAGCCCAACCTCTCCTATCTCTTTCCCCTAGAACCCAATAAGGCCCATATACTCCCTGACGAATTCCCGTAACTCTCCGGTACTCCGAAAAATACTCGAATCACTTGGAACCTTTCCGATGTCCGAATATAGTCGTCCAATATATCGATCTTTACGTCTCGACCATTTCGAGACTCCTCGTCATGTCCCCGATCTCATCTAGGACTCCGAACTCCTTCGGTACATCAAAACTCATAAACTCATAATATAACTGTCATCCAAACCTTAAGCGTGCGGACCCTACGGGTTCGAGAACAATGTAGACATGACCGAGACACGTCTCCGGTCAATAACCAATAGCGGAACCTGGATGCTCATATTGGCTCCCACATATTCTATGAAGATCTTTATCGGTCAGACTGCATAACAACATACGATGTTCCCTTTGTCATCGGTATGTTACTTGCCCGAGATTCGATCGTCGGTATCTCAATACCTAGTTCAATCTCGTTACCGGCAAGTCTCTTTACTCGTTTCGTAATACATCATCTCGCAACTAACTCATTAGTTGCAATGCTTGCAAGGCTTATATGATGCATTACCGAGAGGGCCCAGAGATACCTCTCCGACAATCGGAGTGACAAATCCTAATCTCGAAATACGCCAACCAACATGTACCTTTGGAGACACCTGTAGAGCTCCTTTATAATCACCCAGTTACGTTGTGACGTTTGGTAGCACACAAATTGTTCCTCCGGCAAACGGGAGTTGCATAATCTCATAGTCATAGGAACATGTATAAGTCATGAAGAAAGCAATAGCAACATACTAAATGATCGGGTGCTAAGCTAATGGAATGGGTCATGTCAATCACATCATTCTTCTAATGATGTGATCCCGTTAATCAAATAACAACTCTTTTGTTCATGGTTAGGAAACATAACCATCTTCGATTAACGAGCTAGTCAAGTAGAGGCATACTAGTGACACTCTGTTTGTCTATGTATTCACAAATGTATTATGTTTCCGATTAATACAATTCTAGCATGAATAATAAACATTTATCATGATATAAGGAAATAAATAATAACTTTATTATTGCCTCTAGGGCATATTTCCTTCAGTCTCCCACTTGCACTAGAGTCAATAATCTAGTTCACATCGCCATGTGATTCAACACTAATAGTTCACATCACCATGTGATTAACACCCATAGTTCACATCGTCATGTGACCTATACCCAAAGGGTTTACTAGAGTCAGTAATCTAGTTCACATTGTTTATGTGATTAACACCCAAAGAGTACTAAGGTGTGATCATGTTTTGCTTGTGAGATAATTTTAGTCAATGGGTCTGTCACATACAGATCCGTAAGTATTTTGCGAATTCTATGTCTATAATGCTCTGCACGGAGCTACACTAGCTAATTGCTCCCACTTTCAATATGTATCTAGATCGAGACTTAGAGTCATCCAGATCTGTGTCAAAACTTGCATCGACGTAACTTTTTACGACGAACCTTCTGTCACGTCCATAATTGAGAAATATTTCCTTATTCCACTAAGGATAATTTTGACCGCTGTCTAGTGATCTACTCTTAGATCACTATTGTACTCCCTTGCTTAACACAGTGTAGGGTATACAATAGATTTGGTACACAGCATGGCATACTTTATAGAACCTATGGCTGAGGCATAGGGAATGACTTTCATTCTCTTTCTATCTTCTGCCGTGGTCAGGCTTTGAGTCTTACTCAATTTCACACCTTGTAACACAGCCAAGAACTCTTTATTTGACTGTTCCATTTTTGAACTACTTCAAAATATTGTCAAGGTATGTACTCATTGAAAAAACTTATCAAGCGTCTTGATCTATCTCTATAGATCTTGATGCTTAATATGTAAGCAGCTTCACCGAGGTCTTTCTTTGAAAAACTTCTTTTAAAACACTCCTTTATGCTTTGTAGAATAATTCTACATTATTTCCGATCAACAATATGTCATTTACATATACTTATCAGAAATGTTGTAGTGCTCCCACTCACTTTCTTGTAAATACAGGCTTCACCGCAAGTCTGTATAAAACTATATGCTTTGATCATCTCATCAAAGCGCATATTCCAACTCCGAGATGCTTGCACCAGTCCATAGATGGATCGCTGGAGCTTGCACATTTTGTTAGCACCTTTAGATTGACAAAACCTTCTGGTTGTATCATATACAACTCTTCTTTAATAAATCCATTAAGGAATGCAGTTTTGTTTATCCATTTGCCGGATTTCATAAAATTCGGCAATTGCTAACATGATTCGAACAGACTTAAGCATAGATACGAGTGAGAAACTCTCATCGTAGTCAACACCTTGAACTTGTCGAAGACCTTTTTGCGACAATTCTAGCTTTGTAGATAGTAACACTACTATCAGCGTCCGTCTTCCTCTTGAAGATCCATTTAATCTCAATGGCTCGTCGATCATTGGGCAAGTCAATCAAAGTCCATACTTTGTTCTCATACATGGATCTCATCTCAGATTTCATGGCCTCAAGCCATTTCGTGGAATCTGGGCTCATCATCGCTTCCTCATAGTTCGTAGGTTCGTCATGGTCAAGTAACATGACCTCCAGAACAGGATTACCGTACCACTCTGGTGCGGATCTCACTCTGGTTTACCTACGAGGTTCGGTGGTAACTTGATCTGAAGTTACATGATCATCATCATTAGCTTCCTCACTAATTGGTGTAGTAGTCACAGGAACAGATTTTTGTGATGAACTACTTTCCAATAAGGGATCAGGTACACTTACCTCATCAAGTTCTACTTTCCTCCCACTCACTTCTTTCGAGAGAAACTCCTTCTCTAGAAAGGATCCATTCTCAGCAATGAATAACTTGCCTTCGGATCTGTGATAGAAGGTGTAGCCAACATTTTCTTTTGGGTATCCTATGAAGACGCACTTCTCCGATTTAGGTTTGAGCTTATCAAGTTGAAACTTTTTCACATAAGCATTGCAACCTCAAACTTTAAGAAATGACAGCTTAGGTTTCTTGCCAAACCATAGTTCATACGGTGTCGTCTCAACGGATTTAGATGGTTCCCAATTTAACGTGAATGTAGTTGTCTCTAATGCATAACCCCAAAACGATAGTGATAATCGGTAAGAGACATCATAGATCGCACCATATATAATAAAGCACGGTTTTGATGTTCGGACACACCATTACACTGTGGTGTTCCAGGTGGCGTGAGTAGTGAAACTATTTCACATTGTTTTAACTGAAGGCCAAACTCATAACTCAAATATTTTATTTCCGCGATCATATCATAGAAACTTTTATTTTTGTTACGATGATTCTCCACTTCACTCTGAAATTCTTTGAACTTTTCAAATATTTCAGACTTGTGTTTCATCAAGTAGATATACTCATATCTGCTCAAATCATCTGTGAAGATCAGAAAATAATGATACCTATCGTGAGCCTCAATATTCATTGGACCACATACATCAGTATGTATGATTTCCAACAAATCTGTTGCTCGCTCCATTGTTCTGAAGAACGGAGTCTTAGTCATCTTGCCCATGAGGCATGGTTCGCAAGCATCAACTGATTCATAATCAAGTGATTCCAAAAGCCCATCAGTATGGAGTTTCTTCATGTGCTTTACTCCAATATGACTTAAACAGCAGTGCCACAAATAAGTTGCACTATCATTATTAACTTTGCATCTTTTGGCTTCAATATTATGAATATGTGTATCACTACGATCGAGATCCAACGAACCATTTTCATTGGGTGTGTAACCATATAAGGTTTTATTCATGTAAACAGAACAACAATTTATTCCCTTACTTAAATGAATAACCGTATTGCAATAAACATGATGAAATCATATTCATGCTTCAATGCAAACTCCAAATAACACTTATTTAGGTTCAACACTAATCCCGAAAGTATAGGGAGTGTGCGATGATGATCATATCAATTTTAGAACCACTTCCAACACACATCGTCACTTCACCCTTAACTAGTCTCTGTTCATTCTGCAACTCCCGTTTTGAGTTACTAATCTTAGCAACTGAACTAGTATCAAATACTGAGGGGTTGCTATAAACACTAGTAAAGTACACATCAATAACATGTATATCAAATATACTTATGTTCACTTTGCCATCCTTCTTATCTGCCAATCACTTGGGTAGTTCCGCTTCCAGTGACCAGTCCATTTGCAGTAGAAGCACTTAGTCTCAGGCTTAGGACCAGACTTGGGCTTCTTCACTTGAGCAGCAACTTGCTTGCTGTTCTTCTTGAAGTTCCCCTTCTTCCTCTGCCCTTTTCTTGCAACTAGTGGTCTTGTCTACCATCAACACTTGATGTTTTTCTCGATTTCTACCTTCGTCAATTTCAGCATTACGAAGAGCTTGGGAATCGTTTCCGTTATCCCTTGCATATCATAGTTCATCACGAAGTTCTACTAACTTGGTGATGGTGACTAGAGAATTCTGTCAATCACTATTTTATCTGGAAGATTAACTCCCACTTGATTCAAGCAATTGTAGTACCCAGACAATCTGAGCACATGCTCACTAGTTGAGCGATTCTCCTCCATCTTTTAGCTATAGAACTTGTTGGAGACTTCATATCTCTCAACTCGGTTATTTACTTGAAATATGAACTTCAACTCCTGGAACATCTCATATGGTCCATGACGTTCAAAACGTCTTTGAAGTCCCGATTCTAAGCCGTTAAGCATGGTGCACTAAACTATCAAGTAGTCATCATATTGAGCTAGCCAAACGTTCATAACGTCTACATCTGCTCCTGCAATAGGTCTGTTACCTAGCGGTGCATCAAGGACATAATTCTTCTATGCAGCAATGAGGATAAACCTCATATCACGGATCCAATCCGCATCATTGCTACTAACATCTTTCAACACAATTTTCTCTAGGAACATATCAAAATAAACATATGAAAGCAACAACGCGAGCTATTGATCTACAACATAGATATGCTAATACTACCAGGACTAAGTTCATGATAAATTAAAGTTCAATTAATCATATTACTTAAGAACTCCCACTTAGAAAGACACCCCTCTAATCTTCTAAGTGATTACGTGATCCAAATCAACTAAACCATAACCGATCATCACGTGAAATGGAGTAGTTTTCAATGGTGAACATCGCTATGTTGATCATATCTACTATATGATTCACGCTCGACCTTTCGGTCTCAGTGTTCCGAGGCCATATCTGCATATGCTAGGTTCGTCAAATTTAACCTGAGTATTCTGCGTGTGCAAAACTGGCTTGCACCCGTTGTAGATGGACGTAGAGCTTATCACACCCGATCATCACGTGGTGTCTGGGCACGACGAACTTTGGCAACGGTGCATACTCAGGGAGAACACTTTTATCTTGAAATTTAGTGAGAGATCATCTTATAATGCTACCATCAATCAAAGCAAGATAAGATGCGTAAAAAGATAAACATCATATGCAATCAAAATATGTGACATGATATGGCCATCATCATCTTGCGCCTTTGATCTCCATCTCCAAAGTACTGTCATGAACTATATCATCACCGGCATGACACCATGATCTCCATCATCTTGATCTATATCAATGTGTCGTCACATGGTCGTCTCGCCAACAATTGCTCTTGCAACTATTGCTATCGCATAGCAATAAAGTAAAACAATTATTGGGCACTTGCTTCTTATGCAATAGAGAGACAACCATAAGGATTTCGCCAGTTGCCGATAACTTCAACAAAACATGAGCATCTCATACAACAACTTATATCTCATCACGTCTTGACCATATCATATCACAACATGCCCTGCAAAAACAAGTTAGACGTCCTCTACTTTGTTGTTGCAAGTTTTACGTGGCTGCTACTGGGCTTAGCAAGAACCGTTCTTACCTACGCATCAAAACCACAACGATAGTTTGTCAAGTTGGTGCTGTTTTAACCTTCGCAAGGACCAGGCGTAGCCACATTCGGTTCAACTAAAGTTGGAGAAACTGACACCCGCCAGCCACCTGTGTGCAAAGCACGTCGGTAGAACTAGTCTCGCGTAAGCGTACGCGTAATGTCGGTCCGGGCCGCTTCATCCAACAATACCGCCGAACCAAAGTATGACATGCTGGTAAGCAGTATGACTTATATCGCCCACAACTCACCTGTGTTCTACTCGTGCACAACATCAACGCATAAAACCTAGGCTCGGATGCCACTGTTGGGGAACGTAGTAATTTCAAAAATTTCCTACGCACACGCAAGATCATGGTGATGCATAGCAACGAGAGGGGAGAGTGTTGTCTATATACCCTCGTAGACCGAAAGCGGAAGCGTTATGACAACGCGGTTGATGTAGCCGTACGTCTTCGCGATCGGACCGATCAAGCGCCGAAACTACGGCACCTCCGAGTTCTAGCACACGTTCAGCTCGATGACGATCCTCGGACTCCGATCCAGCAAAGTGTCGGGGAAGAGTTCCGTCAGCACGATGGCGTGGTGACAATCTTGATGTTCTACCGTCGCAGGGCTTCGCCTAAGCACCGCTACAATATTATCGAGGAGTATGGTGGAGGGGGGCACCGCACACGGCTAAGAGAACGATCACGAAGATCAACTTGTGTGTCTATGGGGTGCCCCCTGCCCCCATATATAAAGGAGTGGAGGAGGGGAGGGCCGGCCCTCTCTATGGCGCGCCCTAGGGGAGTCCTACTCCCACCGGGAGTAGGATTCCCCCTTTCCTAGTCCAACTAGGAGTCCTTCCATGTAGTAGGAGTAGGAGTCAAGGCAAGGGAAAGGAGAAGAGAAGGAAGGAGGGGGCGCAGCCCTTCCCCCTAGTCCAATTCGGACTAGGCCTTGGGGGGGCGCCCAACCTCTCCTATCTCTTTCCCCTAGAGCCCAATAAGGCCCATATACTCCCTGACGAATTCCCGTAACTCTCCGGTACTCCGAAAAATACTCGAATCACTCGGAACCTTTCCGATGTCCGAATATAGTAGTCCAATATATCGATCTTTACGTCTCGACCATTTCGAGACTCCTCGTCAGGTCCCCGATCTCATCCGGGACTCCGAACTCCTTCGGTACATCAAAACTCATAAACTCATAATATAACTGTCATCCAAACCTTAAGCGTGCGGACCCTACGGGTTCAATAACAATGTAGACATGACGAGACACGTCTCCGATCAATAACCAATAGCGGAACCTGGATGCTCATATTGGCTCCCACATATTCTACGAAGATCTTTATCGGTCAGACCGCATAACAACATACGTTGTTCCCTTTGTCATCGGTATGTTACTTGCCCGAGATTCGATCGTCGGTATCTCAATACCTAGTTCAATCTCGTTACCGGCAAGTCTCTTTACTCGTTCCGTAATACATCATCTCGCAACTAACTCATTAGTTGCAATGCTTGCAAGGCTTATATGATGCATTACCGAGAGGGCCCAGAGATACCTCTCCGACAATCGGAGTGACAAATCCTAATCTCGAAATACGCCAACCCAACATGTACCTTTGGAGACACCTGTAGAGCTCCTTTATAATCACCCAGTTACGTTGTGACGTTTGGTAGCACACAAAGTGTTTCTCCGGCAAATGGGAGTTGCATAATCTCATAGTCATAGGAACATGTATAAGTCATGAAGAAAGCAATAGCAACATACTAAACGATCGGGTGCTAAGCTAATGGAATGGGTTATGTCAATCACATCATTCTTCTAATGATGTGATCCCGTTAATCAAATAACAACTCTTTTGTTCATGGTTAGGAAACATAACCATCTTCTATTAACGAGCTCGTCAAGTAGAGGCATACTAGTGACACTCTGGTTGTCTATGTATTCACACATGTATTATGTTTCCGATTAATACAATTCTAGCATGAATAATAAACATTTATCATGATATAAGGAAATAAATAATAACTTTATTATTGCCTCTAGGGCATATTTCCTTCACATATTGCATTCATTCTTATCGATATGCGTTGATATTATGTGTTTGCCCGTCATGTAAGGAGTAAGGTAAACGCTTCCTATCTATAGTATGGAGAAATGCCAGCGCCAGACCACTCAACGCCCGTTGATTCGTTCGATAGTTGACGCTCCAGATTTCGTCTTGTTTAAAAAAGAAACGGAAATAGGAAAAACCGATCCCTGCATAATTGCATATCCCCGGCCCCTCTTGCAATCACCTCCCCTAAACTCTCGCCAGCATTAATCGCTAGCCCTCCCCAAGCTCTGCTTCCCACCTCTCTCGCCTCGCCGCCAGCTTGCGTCACCAGATCCACTGCTCCGACACCGTCTCACTGCGACTCCACCAGACAACGGCGCCCCACCGTGACGCTCCCACACAAGCCAACGACGAAACCTTGCAGTTCCACCTCACCAGCCTGCTCCATCCGCCTTGCACCTCCAGTTCCGCCTCGCATCGGTGGACCGCACCGTCCAGCCTTCGGCCCCAATGTTCGTCAGTCGAGCCTCCCCGCCGAGCAGCATGGCTATGCCTTAGTACTCTCCACCAATGCGACCCAAGTGCGATTATGTAGTCTTCTTCAGTCGCTAGGCTCCCCCATCTACTGAATCGGCTGCATCCCCATCTATTTCAATCGGCCGGCCGGAGTATAGGCATTTGGATTTCAAAATTGCGGCCCTTTTTGAAGCTCCCCAACCCTGAATCAAAGGTATGTGTACTTGGTGGAGCGCCCCATGTTTAGGGATTTCTAATTTTTCAACGGAGTTTGCTGTGTAATGCATCCATCGGCTGGATTAGATTAGTTATTTATGTTCATTGCCGGCCTAGTACTGATCCGATTTATATAGTTGTTTTCAAATTTTGTCGGTGCTTCAAATCTACATTACAATTGCTGCGACACCCCCTATTCAGTGCATCTTATAATGCCTACTGTAAACATAGCATCCAAGCAAAAGTACACTCAGACTGGCGGTAAAGTTGTTATGTTTTCCCTGTTTAAAATTCTGTGCTTCCATCTAAGATTGAAAATGCACCCTAAATTGCACAAAATGCACCCTAAATTCCATGCTTCCATCACACAAAATTGCTTCTAATTTGTCCCCTTTTCCATATAGTTTTATAGAAAAAATGCTTCCATGCCAAAAATACATGCAGATGCATCCTCATCATGGCACCAAGCTTACCAATTTCAATGTCATGTGCCGTATTGTTTCTGTCCATATTACGTGCTTCTATTGTTCTTTATGTCATCAGTCAACCAATATATACTGTTATTTCTAGTGTATTGCTTCCATACAAATAATTCCATGACAGACCAAGCCTATCACTTCATTCCTTACAACCCATATTTACAGAAATGCTAACACAGTACATTCTGTGTTCTCAGGTGACACTCAACAATGAGTAAAAAGGAGTCGATCATGCTCCAGAGTCGATATTCAGCAGGTCGGTTACATGATATTGTCAAGGGTCTCCCACTGCAAAGGAAAGACCTAATTTCTGGAAACAAATGGGGTAATCTACTTAATATTAGCAAATTCTCAGCTCTAGAGGGTCTCCTAGAATGTATCGTTGACCGGATTGATCCAAAGCTAGGTGAATTTCGGAATCCACGAAAAAATACCAGCATCCTATTCACTCGACAAATGGTTGAAAAGGTTCTCGGACTTCCTCATGGTACTAGGCATGTGGTTATCATAAGCAAGCATGAAGAATGACCTCACCGAGAATTCTACAAGACGGAATATGAACATGGGAGACGGGCGCCCATTCACTATGGTGCCACTATGCTAGATAAAGGCAATGATTTAGATGATGAGACCTTCTTCAGAACCTTCTTCCGAGTAGCTTGGCTACTCATATGGCACCCAGAACTGGAAATATGGTTCCTTTGGAGTATTTAGTCAGCCTTGAAGTTGCTGATGAGGTTTGCGAGTATGCATGGGGAGAACAAATTATGAAAGATGTCATCTCCGAGGTCGATACATTCCAAAAGAAGAAGAAAAAAGCACTATTAGATGGTGTCTTCAAAAAAATATGGGTTGGCAGTTGCCTACCTTTGCTCGCGGTATCCACACTATACTACACATCTTTTTTACTATGTCAAATTTGATAGCCTTATTCTTTTATTTAAATTCACATGTTTTCATCCTGCTTTTTAATCCAAATTATATACATGGACCATCTTGACTTTCCAGAATCATCTTTGTCGACGCATCAAATAAATTACTCACTTCCGAGAGCATCCCATGTAACCGATGACGACTTTGATTTTGTCATGCTACATGATAAAAGTAGACTGAGCCTCAACCCACATATTTATGGCGCACGACCGGTAAGACAAAAAACAATTATGCCTTCTATACCATTTATTTAGTTCTTGCTTCAAACAATTGCAAACCATTTTATCTTTCTCCATATACATCTGGATGTAAGGAGTTTTCTTCTACTAACGATCCACCACTATTCACTATGTTCTCTCCACTTTTGCTTTCATGGTGCACTTCTATTTGCAGTTTCGTGCACTTGACACCACCCCATATGCCATCCAAGCGCCAAACTACAAGGACCAATCTGACCAACAGCCATATATTCAGCAAACAGAAACTGATTCTACCGAACATCCAGCCGGGGTACCCACCATGTGTTTTACTCATTTTGTAACATAATTTTCTTTTCAGATCTTGTACTCCGTGTTTCATTTGGGTTTTCTAATCTTTTATTCTGTGCTTCACAATAGGACATGCATCACCAGGTCCCTACATTACCTATCAAGCAATCTAAGGTACAACATTATCAAATTTCACTTGCTCACATTTTTACATAAATAACATGCTAACAAGATCAGCGACAATTTCTTTACAGCAAACCATGCTTCTACCTACTTATCTTAAAGTTGTCATTGTTTAGTTCTCAGGCTTCCATCTAGCATTAGGGTCAAGAACAACCACCACTTCTAATACATCAACCCATGCATGTTACTACCTTCCTACTCGATTGTTTTCATGCTTAAAATTTCATGCTTCCAACATACTAATTTCTAAAAAACCATTTCTTCACGCAGGAACCATCAGCATTCATACTACCAATTTTGCAAAGGCATAGTTCAAAATGGGCAGAAGATATTTCAAAAGCCACATCACGACTTACTAAACTGCATGCCAAGCGCATGAACGAGTTGGCACAAGATGTCATTGCTGCCACAAAAAACCATAACCCGATACCACCTACTTATTCTTCGCCTCCTAGGGATGTCCAAGACTCATCTGCTGAAAAAGCTCAAAATAATGGCACAAAAGCCACACCCGACACCAGGTTTTGGCAGGAAGCAACTGCATACGCCGATGAGGTGGATAAAAGTGTCGGAAAAACACCTCAGAATAACCAGGATGTTGCTTCTACATCCGCTCCTGTTACGAACCAATCCAGCGGAAAATTAGATACAAGGCGTAGAATCCTTGCTTCATACGAAGATTCAAGTTTTAGTTTCCTACCCCCTGGTCAGACTTGGACCCAACTATGGTCCGAACCAGCTCCGTCATCACTTCAACCACAAGATGTCGATGTTGCTACAACAGTTGCACAATCCTCAACTCTAGGCCAGTGCATCGTATACCATTACGAAGCTGACTTGTACTAAATGGTCTTCACTAACACAACTTTAGAAAAACAACCATGTCAACAGTGGACGCAAACTTGGCACACATCGGTCACAGAATATCCCATGTACAATTGCCACCTACTACAGCCCCAACACAGCTAAACCAGGTGCATTTTTTCATTTCTCAACACCGCATCTGTTCACCGAACTTGTAGCTTCCATTACATTTTTCTAATGTTTCCAACAACCACAATTAGTACCTTCCATTACATTTGTTTATTACATATGTCCAATTCATTTCTCAACAATGCATCCTTCCACCCCATTTGTAGCTTCCATTACCTTTTTATCAAGTTTCCAACATTTTGTTTGCCTGCTTCAACTTAGGAAAATGGAACCGAAGCACCAATCAGCAACCCTATTGTGACCGAGGTACAGATGCATCATTACACAGTCACTCTCACCCCAAAACTCCAATCTCTCTCCAGCAACCACCATTAACGACATCACATAACGATCCATTCAGGTACATGAAGGCACCACTAGGGATGTCCCTAAAACGATTGGCACCCAAACTCAGGAAAAAAAGAATAGGAAGAAGCGAGCTTGTCTTCGAATAACTGAGGACAAAAGCTCAAGAAGCTCAAGGTTAACAGTTCCTCTATTGATCTGTACAACAAGTACATTACTACCAGATGTGTGCGACCTCCGACAAAAAAAAAGAAAACAGGTTACAATTTCCATCATTTCTAATCTACCAATCACATGTATTGCCTTAATATTCTTCACGTCGTTTATTATGTATGTGTTTCGAATAAAACCAACTCCTACTTCCACTATATGCTACTCATGCTTACAATGTATGAAACATTGCTTCCACCAATTACTTACAGGCGCAATCTTTCCGTTTGTTATCCCAGGCCACCATTAGTTGATTACAGTGGGTACCACATATCATATGAAGACTTTCGCGAGGCAATCAAACCACGTGGGTTCGTTGACACCCATACAATGGAGCTCTACATTCGACAATTCAACCTTGAATAATCAATTGAGACATGTGGCTCCGCTCTTCCAACCAAATATGCATTCTCACAATCTTTGACCGTAACTACATGCTTCTATCCCTGTCCCTAATGTCTCATTGTTTACATTATCTTGAAAATCCTAACATGTTGTTTCAACCTTTCATCAGTCCAAGCTACTTGTTCCCGAGGACAAATTTGATGCTAGCAACTGCCTTCGTGAATTCAACACCGCATACCATGAGGGCTCGCTCAAGTCAAAGGATCTCGTACGCTTACTTCCATTTTTTTATTGCTTTGTCATTAGCTAATAATGTTCAAATCTGAACATTCTAATGATTCTCACCATCATAATTTGCAGCTGTACTTTGCCATTCCCCACAAACAACATTGGATCGTGCGTTCAGGAAGTAGTTAATACGTACATGGAAGCACTTAATTAGCGTTTATTAAAGACCCAGGGTGAGAGGCCATGTAAACGCTTCCTATCCATAGTCTATAGAAACGCCAGCGCCAGACCACTCGACACCCGTCGATTCGTTCGACAGTTGACGCACCAGATTTCGTCTCGTTTAAAAAAAGAAACGGAAATAGGAAAAACCGATCCCTGCATAATTGCATATCCCCGGCCCCGCTCGCAATCACCTCTCCTAAACTCTCACCAACATTAATCGTCAGCCCTCCCCGAGCTCTGCTTCCCACCTCTCTCGCCTCGCCGCCAGCTCGCGTCACCAGATCCGCTGCTCCGACACCGTCTCACCGCGACTCCACCAGACAACGGGGCCCCCACCGTGACGCTCCCACACCAGCCAATGACGGAACCTTGCAGTTCCACCTCACCAGCCTGCTCCATCCGCCTTGCACCTCCAGTTCCGCCTCGCATCGGTGGACCGCACCGCCCAGCCTTCGGCCCCAATGTTCGTCAGTCGAGCCTCCCTGCCGAGCAGCATGGCTATCCTTAGTACTCTCCACCAATGCGACCCAAGTGCGATTCTGCAGTTTTCTTCAGTCGCCAGGCTCCCCCATCTACTGATTCGGCTGCATCCCCATCTATTTCAATCGGTCGGCCGGAGTATAGGCATTTGGATTTCAAAATTGTGGCCCTTTTTGAAGCTCCCCAACCCTGAATCAGAGGTATGTGTACTTGGTGGAGCGCCCCATGTTTAGGGATTTCTAATTTTTCAACGGAGTTTGCTGTGTAATGCATCCATCGGCTGGATTAGATTAGTTATTTATGTTCATTGCCGGCCTAGTACTGATCCGATTTATATAGTTGTGTTCAAATTTCGTTGGTGCTTCAAATCTACATTACAATTGATGCGACACCCCCTATTCAGTGCATCTTATAATGCCTACTGTAAACAGAGCATCCAAGCAAAAGTACACTCAGACTGGCGGTAAAGTTGTTACGTTTTCCTTGTTTAAAATTATGTGCTTCCATCTAAGATTGAAATTGCACCCTAAATTCCATGCTTCCATCACACAAAATTGCTTCTAATTTGTCCCCTTTTCCATACAGTCTTATAGAAAAAATGCTTCCATGCCAAAAATACAGGCAGATGCATCCTCATCATGGCACCAAGCTTACCAATTTCTATGTCATGCGCCGTACTGTTTCTGTCCATATTATGTGCTTCTATTATTCTTTATGTCATCAGTCAACCAATATATACTGTTATTTCTAGTGTATTGCTTCCATACAAATAATTCCATGACAGACCAAACCTATCACTTCATTCCTTACAACACATATTTACAGAAATGCTAACACAGTACATTCTGTGTTCTTAGGTGACACTCAACAATGAGTAAAAAGGAGTCGATCATGCTCCAGAGTCGATATTCAGCAGGTCGGTTACATGATATTGTCAAGGGTCTCCCACCGCAAAGGAAAGACCTAATTTCTGGGGGGGGGGTAATCTACTTAATATTAGCAAATTCTCAGCTCTAGAGGGTCTCCTAGAATGGATCGTTGACCGGATTAATCCAAAGCTAGGTGAATTTCGGAATCCACGAAACAATACCAGCATCCTATTCACTCGACAAATGGTTGAAAAGGTTCTCGGACTTCCTCATGGTACTAGGCATGTGGTTATCATAAGAAAGCATGAAGAATCACCTCACCGAGAATTCTACAAGACGGAATATGAACATGGGAGACGGGCGCCCATTCACTATGCTGCCACTATGCTAGATAAAGGCAATGATTTAGATGATGATACCTTCTTCAGAACCTTCTTCCTAGTAGCATTGGCTACTCATATGGTACCCGAACTGGAAATATGGTTCCTTTGGAGTATTTAGGCAGCCTTGAAGTTGCTGATGAGGTTTGCGAGTATGCATGGGGAGAACAAATTCTGAAAGATGTCATGTCCGAGGTCAATACATTCCAAAAGAAGAAGAAAAAAGCACTATTAGATGGTGTCTTCAAAAAAATATGGGTTGGCAGCTGCCTACCTTTGCTCGCGGTATCCACACTATACTATACACCTTTTTTACTATGTCAAATTTTATAGCCTTATTCTTTTATTTAAATTCACATGTTTTCATCCTACTTTTTAATCCAGATTATATACATTGACCATCTTGACTTTCCAGAATCATCTTTGTCGACGCATCGAATAAATTACTCACTTCCGAGAATATCCCATGTAACAGATGACGACTTCGATTTTGTCATGCTACATGACAAAAGTAGACTGAGCCTCATCCCACATATTTATGGCGCACGACCGGTAAGACAAAAAAACAATTATGCCTTCTATACCATTTATTTAGTTCTTGCTTCAAACAATTGCAAACAATTTTATCTTTCTCCATATACATCTGGGTGTAAGGATTTTTCTTCTACTAACGATCCACCACTATTCACTATATTCTCTCCACTTTTGCTTTCATGGTGCACTTTTATTTGCAGTTTCGTGCACTTGACACCACCCCATATGCCATCCAAGCGCCAAACTACAAGGACCAACCTGACCAACAGCCATATATTCAGCAAACAGAAACTGATTCTACCGAACATCCAGCCGGGGTACCCACCATGTGTTTTACTCATTTTGTAACATAATTTTCTTTTCAGATCTTGTACTCCGTGTTTCATTTGGGTTTTCTAATCTTTTATTCTGTGCTTCACGACAGGACATGCATCACCAGGTCCCTACATTACCTATCAAGCAAACTGAGGTGCAACATTATCAAATTTCACTTGCTCACATTTTTACATAAATAACATGCTAACTAGATCAGCGACAATTTCTTTACAGCAAACCATGCTTCTACCTACTTATCTTAAAGTTGTCATTGTTTAGTTCTCATGCTTCCATCTAGCATTAGGGTCAAGAACAACCACCACTTCTAATACATCAACCCATGCATGCTACTACCTTCCTACTCGATTGTTTTCATGCTTACAATGTCATGCTTCCAACATACTAATTTCTAAAAACCATTTCTTCACACAGGAACCACCAGCGTTCATACTGCCAATTTTGCAAAGGCATAGTGCAAAATGGGAAGAAGATATTTCAAAAGCCACATCACGACTTACTAAACTGCATGCTAAGCGCATGAACAAGTTTGCACAAGATGTCATTGCTGCCACAAAAAACCATACCCCGATACCACCTACTTATTCTTCGCCTCCTAGGGATGTCCAAGACTCGTCTACAGAAAAAGCTCAAAATAATGGCACAAAAGCCACACCCGACACCAGGTTTTGGCAGGAAGCAACTGCATACGCCGATGAGGTGGATAAAAGTGTCGAAAAAACACCTCAGAATAACCAGGATGATGCTTCTATATCCGCTCGTGTTACGAACCAATCCAGCGGAGAATTAGATACAAGGCATAGGATCCTTACTTCATACGAAGATCCAAGTTTCAGTTTCCTACCCCCTGGTCAGACTTGGACCCAACTATGGTCCGAACCAGCTCCGTCATCACTTCAACCACAAGATGTCGATGTTGCTACAACAGTTGCACAATCCTCAACTCTAGGTCAGTGCATTGTATACCATTATGAAGCTGACTTATACTAAATGTTCTTCACTAACACAACTTCAGAAAATCCAGGGGCAACAACCATGTCAACAGTGGGCGCAAACTTGGCACACATCGGTCACGAAATATCCCATGTACAATTGCCACCTACTACAGCCCCAACACAGCTAAACCAGGTGCATTTTTCACTTCTCAACACCGCATCTGTTCACCGAACTTATAGCTTCCATTACATTTTTCTAATGTTTCCAGCAACCACAATTAGTACCTTCCATTACATATGTTTATTACATATGTCCAATTCATTTCTCAACAATGCATCCTTCCACCCTATTTGTAGCTTCCATTACCTTTTTATCAAGTTTCCAACATTTTGTTTGCCTGTTTCAACTTAGGAAAATGGAACCGAAGCACCAATCAGCAACCGTATTGTGACCGAGGTACAGATGCATCATTGCACAGTCACTCTCACCCCAAAACTCCAATCTCTCTCCAGCAACCACCATTAACGGCATCACATTACGATCCATTCAGGTACATGAAGGCACCGCTAGGGATGTCCCTGAAACGATTGGCACCCAAACTCAGGAAAAAAAGAATAGGAAGAAGCGAGCTTGTCTTCGAATAAAAGAGGACACAAAGCTCAAGAAGCTCAAGGTTAACAGTTCCTCTATTGATCTGTACAACAAGTACATTACTACCAGATGTGTGCGATCTCCGACAAAAAAAGAGTGATCTCTCAAATATGGTGAAAATACTACTTGACATGTGTCAATATGACCATGCCAAGAGTAGAATGCCAAATTTGTGGAGGATGAAGGCTACTTGGGATGTGTCAAGATGACCAAGCCAAGAGCAAGAATCATTTCACTTGGAGAAGAATTCAAGATCTGTGTCAATATGACCAAATCAAGAACCATCATATGGAGAGAAAAAAAAAAGCAAGGATCATGCTACTTGAAGAAAAGTTCTAGATCTGTGTCAATATGACCAAATCAAGAACCATCATATCAAGCAAAAAGCTACTTGACTCATGTCAATATGACCAAGCCAAGAGCAAAAATTGGGTAACATGAGGATGAATTCATGAACTGTGTCCATATGACCAGATCATGAACCATGATATGAGAAAACACTACTTGGCTCATGTCATTGTGACCAAACCAAGAGCGGAGATTGAGAAAACATGGGGTAGATCACCAACAAGAGAAAAAGGGATTAGGAGAGAACCATGAATCTCACCTTCTTGCTCCACTCCTCCCAGCCTTCCTCTCCTCACGTATGTGTGTGTGGGATTTTTCTTGCAGCAGTGTATGTGTAGCAGCAGTATAACACCAGATGAAATGAGCAGTCTCCAACCTCTTTTTCCTGTATACAGCATGACAGTATTTATAGGGGCAGATAGCGACGGAGCGCTGTTGGACGCACGCCCAGTTGCCGGATCATGGGCAGTGCTCGTGCGGTCGTGGGAGTATCTGGCTCTTCTTTCATTTCTTTATTTCTTAATCACAAGTTGACTGAGCTTTGAACCGGCCATTAGCCTAATTAGCCCATTTATTCCCAATCACCGTATGGGCTTGATTATTTTAATCAATTAGTGGGCCTTGTCACTATTGAGCATGCACGCATAAGCCTGCAGCCATGCAACGTGGCCGTATTTCTTTTAATGGGCTAAGCATGATCAGCTATTAAATGGCTCATTAAGGCCTAGGGTCAGGGTGTGCACGTTAATTATTTTTGCATGCAACTCATGATCAAGCATCATATGTATTATCAGATGAATATTTGACCAAATACATCGCACGTATATTTCACTAGCACGATGTATTTTTTATGCGCCGTTTCAACATTTCATTTCGTCGATGGAACAAAGCAGAACATTTTCATATAGTCAACATTTTGGTGATCTTAGCATCCCTCGTGACAATTTTATGTTTGCATTTTTTTTGCTAGTGGTGGCGGCATGCATGCGAGCCTTGTGTCCTTTATATTTTCTTCATGACAAAATCTAATGTGTTTCATCACATTTTATAATTGTCGGTTTAATGTGTGCATTATCGACATTCAAAAATATATCATATGCCTATTTTTTCAGTCCTTTATTCGAGCGGTTGATTATATTTTTAATTCCTTTTTTAATGATAAAATAGAATTTTACTGTTTTGTATTTATATTTTAATATTTTATATGGTTTATGCATTTTATTTTATCTTGGTTAAAATCCATGTCAACAAATGCCCCTTGAGGTCTGGGTTCGAAGAGAATATATTTTTTTCGACTCGGGCCCAGAGCTCGAAACTAGATTATACATATTTCTTGTGTTTATAGCACTGCCCGTGAGTATATGGGCTCGTGATTTTTTAGTCAATTGTGTGCTAGCTAAGTGGTTGTGCAATTTTATCCACACAATGAATTTTTTTCAATTTCAATTTAGGCTCGGAACTTTTCTTGGAGCCCACAACTTAACACTTAGGAGTTTAAACTCATGAAGGTTGGATCAAATTTAACATTATTAAAACATGCTTAGAGTTTAGCATCATATAGCATTAGAGCATTTTGTATGTGCGTAAAAATGTTTCACATGACGCTTATAGTTTAGGCTCGTATAGCATTGGAGCGTTAGGTTTTTTTCATGAGGCTAAAAGTTTATACTCATATAGCCTGGGAGTATTATATTTATTCTCTTAATCAAATGAGGCTACTAGTTTATATTCATCTAGCCTGGGAGTGTTTTACGCTCACATTATGTGTTGGCAGAGCGCTTGAGCATTTGGCCTATTCTATTTTTTGTTCATTTGCAAAGCTCATTACTCAGGCTGCACTAACCAATTTAAATTGTCATTTATGTTTTCAGCTCGTGAAGTATGGAGCTAATTCAAGTTTTTTTTTCATTTTGGTGCCTAGAGTTTATACTCATGAGGGTATGGTGTACATTTGATGATTTTTCTTTTGCATCACAGTTTATACTCATGAGGGTATGGTGTACATTTGATGATTTTTCTTTTGCATCACAGTTTATACTCATGAGTCATTGGAGTGATTTTTTTGTGCCCCAGTTTATACTCGTGAGGGTACGGAGTATTTTAGATGATTTTTTTTGCATCACAGTTTATACTCGTAAGTCATTGGAGTATTTTTTTTGTGTGCCCAATTTATACTCATGAGGGTATGGAGTAATATTATTTTTCTATCACGGTTTGGACTCGTAAATTTATTGGAGTGATAGATTTTTATGTCACAGTTTAAACTCGTAAGTTATAGGAGTAATATATGTTTTATACCACAGTTTATACTCGTGAGGTATTGGAGTAATATATTTTTATTTTTTCAGATGACATAGTTTAGACTCATAAGTTTTTTGGAGAATATTTGTTTTTTTATGCCACCGTTTATACTCGTGAGGTACTGGAGTATGTTCGGTGATTTTTTTTGCATCGCAGTTTAGACTCGTAAGTTTATTGGAGTAAGCTTTTATGATTTGTGTTTATTTTTGCATCATAGTTAGACTCCTAAGTTTATGGAGAATATTTGTTTTTTATGCCACAGTTTATACTCGTGAGGTATTGGAGTATGTTTCCTTTTTCTGCATCACAGTTTAGACTCATAAGTTGTTGGAGTATATTTGTTTTTTTATGCCACAGTTTATACTTGTGAGGTATTGGAGTATGTTCGGTGATTTTTTTTGCATCACAGTTTAGACTCATAAGTTTATTGGAGTAAGCTTTTATGATTTGTGTTTATTTTTTGCATCATAGTTAGACTCCTAAGTTTATACTCGTGCGGTATTGGAGTATGTTTGGTGTTTTTTTTTTGCATCACAGTTTATACTCGTAAGTTATTGGAGTAATTTTTTTGTGCCCCAGTTTAGACTCATGAGGGTATGGAGTGATTTTGTTTTTGTGTGTCACAATTTTCTTTAAATTAAGTGCAAATAATGTTGTAACATTTGTATTGCGAGTATTAATGGAAAATATAAGTCATTTCTATTCATATTCACTTGTCTTCTGTGAGAACATAATTATGATGATACAAGAACATTTGCTTCCCTGCATCGTCATATTAAAAATGCACCTAGCAAAATAGGCATAACCATAATATAAGAAACAACGGTCGTGTACATATTTTCCTTGATCAAGACTCAACAACCTTTTCTTACATACTTCACTTGGGAAGAAACATTTCAACATGCTCTAAGATAACCAGTTACATATTTCACCCAGAAACAAACATTTCAGCGGGTTCTAAGATAACCGGTTATGTTAGAATGTCGCCTATAAACCTCGAAGCTCGCATAGGCATCCAGACATACATACTTGATCTGGTGATAGTCCAGGTTGGACTTCTCCCACTGACTAACAGTGATGCTTTTGTCCTTGTTAAGACTTATGTTTGCAACCTTCTTTGCTAGCTTCTCCAATGAAGCCAAATTGCATGCTTTTTGGTTAGGAACCTTGATACCCAGTCCCTGAACATCAACAGGTTTTCTGATACCCAAGTTATAGAACTTGAGTTTTTCTATGTCATTGCCAATGGCGACACCCGCAAATTCGACTCTGTCATTGTCAAGGAAGTTGCGCAGAAGTGGAGGGATAAAACTCCTGGCACGAGCCTGGTATAGCTGGTAAATTAGGCAATGCTTTCCCACACAAAGCTGCAAGACAGCAGCACGTTGTGGCTCTTGATTAGAGAGAGCAAGTTGTTGCGTAAGTGGAAGCTTCTTACGCTCTTTGCTGTGAACATATCTAGTGTATTCACAGTCTAGGCCGAAAACACGGCACTTGGCATGATTAAGATACTTTTTCCAGATGAACATGATGAAGGCAACAACTGTTGAAGGGTTTCTAGTCACCGTAGTATGAATTCTTATACCACCCTTGCTGATATGAAAAAGGCGGTTTGAATTGGATACGGACTTTGCCGACCTTAATATTGTGAAGGTTGACATGGCGAACATTTCCTTGCTGAGGTTGATGGCACACCGACTCCAACAAAATCAGAGAGGAATCATATGCAACGGGTGTTGATGACGACAAGGGACTTGACAATGTTGATGTTGGGTTCACATGACATGTTTCGTAGCCATGAGAATTGGGATGCTTTTTCTTGCATTCAAGGGAAAACTTGAGAACTATCTCAGAGCATTCTCCAATGGATTTATCGGCCAGCGGAAGAATAGGCTCTGAAGCATCAACTTGACCTTTATTCTGAACCTCTGACGTCCTTCCATGAAGAAACAATGAGGGAAATATAATCATGGTATTGCCCCCATTCATAGGTTGCTCATAGTGGAGTTTGTCCATTCTCTTCCCTTTTCCTTCTTTGTCTACCCTTATACTTTCCCCAAACTTGAGTGGAGAGAAGACTTTCAATCCTTGGTCATGTTCAGTCGGTGATGCAGTCATATTATCCAGATGCTGATTTGTTGAAGCCGCACATGGACCAACTGGCACATCAAGCCAAATGTCTCCAATGCGGAGCATGACCGACTACGGTACTTGACCTTCCATACCTTCCGAATAAATAAAACTTTATATCAGTTTTCTTTGAGTATATTTAGTGTGCACAATGTTTATATATTTCATGAACTTTAGAAATTCATATGTTGCAATCCTATGTTGGAATTCAAAGATGAGGTTAGAAATAGGTCCCACCGAGCGTGCCAGAATCTGATGACGGGAAAAATGGTGGGCGTAAAAACACGCGTCCACGTCATTGATACAGAGTGAATAATTTAAATGCGTAAATAAAATGGAGATCAAACATTGCAGGTACATTATTTCCAGAACTCTTACATTTACATAAAAGATCTGTTAATTACATCTCCGAAGAGAAAACCCCTGATTAAGAATTCCAACATAGCTATTACATAAGATTGCAACACATTCCTATTACAACATGCTACAAAAAAAAGAGAAATTCCTCCTTGCGATCGTCGACGCCGGCATGCTCGGGGGAGCCTTGGACTTTGTTGATATTATCATATGCGATGACTTTCATTTATATTTGCTTTCATTTGACTCGTACTGGTATTGGCAGTACGTGTGTGCATGCTTGAATGACTTCACTTACTTTTCCTTGTTGATCAACCAATATATAGACTTTGGTTTATTTTCTTTACTTTGTATGAAAAATTCATCTTAATGGTTAACCAATCTGTTAAATGAGTATTCAAACATCATGATGCATGCGTATGGGGCATAAAATCATGCACGCGCATGTTCTGTATATGCAAAATACATTAGTACTAACAGTTGTAGTACTCTTTGTTTTATGGGTAGATGGCATCTATGTTTTCTTAATATTTGTAAGCCGTATGGGGGATGCATGATCTAATTTTCATCTTATGCGAAGATAAGCTAGATGCGACCTTTTTGAGCATACACATATATGGAGCAGATAAAAGATATTTAATTTGTTTTGGTGGCATATGCAAGTGCACTACAATATTTCTAGTGCGATCAGACTTAGACTATGACTCTGGTCATCTTTTAGTTTTTTAATGTATGTCCATATGAAGGGACCATACAATTTATTTATTTTTTTTGAAAGAAAGTTCAAGCTTTATTCATTAGAAATAATCATTACATCGTTTATGAGGATTGGTACAATTGCATTATGTGGTTCCTCAAACCAATCAGAAATGAAAGAAAATCTAGCCAACTTGGCAAGTTCATGAGCAACTTTATTTGCTTCTCTATTACAATGCTCGAATCTAGAAATAGGGAAGTCGCAAGCTAAGTGAAAACAGTCATCAAAAATTGCAGCAGCTGCCCCCGACGATCGTCCTCCTTCGTTCATGGTCTCGATCACCTCCATATTATCCGAGTTAATAATTATGCGATTACAACCCGTCCTTTGCGCAAGCGATAGGCCAAATTTTAACGCCAAAGCTTCAGCCATCAACACATCTGCACACCAGTTAATCTTACCATTTCCCCCACTGATGAACCTACCTTTGTCATCTCTTAAGACAGCCCCGATCGTACCCCTGAGAAGGTCGTGGTCAAAAGAAGCATCAACGTTAAGTTTAACAAATCCCGTCGGGGGGTTAGACCATCCTCCTCTTTTCATGGAAGCCTTCGGCGGGGAGGCATTAACAAAATTGGCAGCGAGAGCGCGTATCCCCGTGGATATCTGTTGTGCATTCTGAGTAGTTTCATTGTGTACAAATTTGCGCCTTTCCCACCACAAGTACCAGGCTGATATGGCAATCATGTCACGCACATTACGAGTGCCCATAATACATAGTTCCTGATCTGGTAATGAAAGTAAATATTCCAAGATTGCCTCACTCGCATAGTCTATTTTACAAGCTCTGGTGATAATATCGTCCATCCCTAGTCTTGTCCAAACTTCTTTTGCTCTGTCACATAGAAACAACAAATGTTTTGTGTCTTCTGGCCCAGATGAGCAGGCAGGACACTTAGACGAGACTTTCACATGCCTATTAGCTAAGTTAACACGACACGGAATAGTGTCGTGAAGTGTACGCCAAATAAATATCTTAACCTTTGCTGGACAAGCAAGTTTCCAAATCCTCGCCCAAATAGGATTGACCGTGGTACGTCCCATCACATTGATATATCGTAACTTGTTCCCATATTGGTGGTCTCATTCCACAAAATAAGCAGACCGAACTGAAAAAATCCCATTTTTTGTGAAATTCCAAGCTATGAAATCTGGCATATCATGTTGCGATATCGGGATCGTAAGCACTCGTTGAACATCAATAGGCCATAGAGTCTGTCTGAGAAGATCTTCATCCCAACTATTTAGGATTGGATCAATCAAATCTGCGACCTTCCGTAACAACTGGCCTCCCTTAGGGGTAACAATTTTACGGTTTGCACAATTTGGAATCCGTGCGTCCTCCCAAATGTCAATATTCTGCCCGTTTCCCACTCGCCAAATATGACCACGCTTCAGGGAGCTCACACCCGCCATAATACTTTGCCAGGTGAATGAAGATCCCTTCTTCAGGTCAGTGTTCAACAAGTCACCGTCAGGATAGTATTTGACTCTCAAAATAGTAGCACATAGAGAATCCGGATTCTCGAGAAGACGCCAAGCCTGTTTAGCAAGCATAGCCAAATTGAAACAATGGATATCCCGAAAACCCATTCCTCCTTGGTTCTTGGGTACACACATTTTCCACCAAGCCATCCAATGCATCCTCCTTTGGTTGTCCTCATCTCCCCACCAAAAATGCGCCATCGCGTCAATAATTCCTTTGCAAATTTTTTAGGAATTTTAAAGACCGACATTCCATAGGTGGGAATAGCTTGAACAACCGCTTTAAGTAAGATCTCCTTTCCTCCAGCCGACAGAAGTTTTTCCTTCCAACCACTAATTCTCTGACCAATACGATCGATTAAGTATTGGAAACAATCGGTTTTATCTAAACCCACATTGGCTGGTAGTCCTAAATATTTGTCATTCAAGGCCTTAGTCATTATGTTTAGGATTGTACACATTTGTTCTCTAGTGTCCACTCCCCTATTAGGGCTAAAAAAGATGTTGGATTTGTCGACACTGACCATCTGCCCTGAAGCTGCGCAATACGAATCTAGAACTGATTTTAATGTTTCCGCACTTTGCAAATTTGCTTTCATAAGGATTAAAGAGTCGTCAGCAAAAAGAAGGTTCGTAACAGATGGGGCATCTCTGCAAACCCTTACTCCTGAAATATTCCCATTTTCTTCCGCATGCGTTAGTAAAGCTGTGAGACCCTCCGTGCATAACAGAAACAGGTAAGGAGATAGCGGGTCTCCTTGCCTCAGACCCCTAGTAGGTTTAAAACTTTCACTTTCCTCCACATTAAACCGAATACGATATTCAACAGTAGAAACACACTCCATAATGAAATTTACCCACACCTCACGAAATCCAAGTTTGAGCATAATCTCCTTGAGAAAAGGCCATTCAACCCGGTCATAAGCTTTATGCATATCCAATTTTATCGCACATAATCCTTCTTTGCCTGCTCTCTTTTTCTTGATGGTGTGGAAGCATTCATATGCCACCAATACGTTGTCCGTAATAAGTCTTCCAGGCACGAATGCGCTTTGAGTTGGGCTAATAATATCTGGTAGGAACACCTTTAGGCGAGAGGCAATCATTTTTGCAATAACTTTATACACCACATTGCACAGACTAATTGGTCTAAACTGGGTTACCTTCTCCGGAGAATTGACTTTTGGTATCATCACAATCACAGTATCATTCCAACCAGATGGGATAGTGCCATACAATTTATTTTAGTTGGGTGGATGTACGCCAATTGACCTAGAATTAGCTAGGTAGGACGTGTCCATTTTACTTTGCATGCGCATACACTAGATTCGCCAATATCTAGTTATTTGTTGATGACGGCTAGCATTATTTGGGGCGAACACATTTTTATATAGTGCAACCATTTAGTCTATTTTAGAGACATTTGGTTAATATAATACCATTTACGATTTGGGCGGCATTTTGTTTATCATCATGAAGTGAGAATGTCAGTTTTTCGTGCGCCCAACTTTGAACATGGTTAATTAAATTTTGCTACATGACTCAATTTTAGCATATCATGCCCACATGTGATCATTGAACATGCGACTAAGTATGGTGTCTTTTAACGAGCACTTATGGTTTTGCAATATTTTTTATATATGCAATCTATAATATATAGTTGTTGATTTTCCCCGAGCCATACCTTTGCCGTCATTCTATTGAGAACAAAGTTTTCACTCTACATAAGGGAATAAATACCTTGATTTGTGTCAATATGACCAAACCAGAGACAATTTTCATGCAACTTGTATTTCTTGACATGTGTCAATATGAGAATACTATTTCTGAGAGTGCTACTTGACATGTGTCAACATGACCATGCCAAGAACAAATTATTGAATTTTGAGAAAACCTCTTGACATGTGCCAATGTGACCATGCCAAGAATGAGCTCTCAAATATGGTGAAAATACTACTTGACATGTGTCAATATGACCATGCCAAGAGTAGAATGCCAAATTTGTGGAGGATGAAGGCTACTTGGGATGTGTCAAGATGACCAAGCCAAGAGCAAGAATCATTTCACTTGGAGAAGAATTCAAGATCTGTGTCAATATGACCAAATCAAGAACCATCATATGGAGAGAAAAAAAAGCAAGGATCATACTACTTGAAGAAAAGTTCTAGATCTGTGTCAATATGACCAAATCAAGAACCATCATATCAAGCAAAAAGCTACTTGACTCATGTCAATATGACCAAGCCAAGAGCAAAAATTAGGTAACATGAGGATGAATTCATGAATTGTGTCCATATGACCAGATCATGAACCATGATATGAGAAAACACTACTTGGCTCATGTCATTGTGACCAAACCAAGAGCGGAGATTGAGAAAACATGGGGTAGATCACCAACAAGAGAAAAAGGGATTAGGAGAGAACCATGAATCTCACCTTCTTGCTCCACTCCTCCCAGCCTTCCTCTCCTCACGTATGTGTGTGTGGGATTTTTCTTGCAGCAGTGTATGTGTAGCAGCAGTATAACACCAGATGAAATGAGCAGTCTCCAACCTCTTTTTTCCTGTATACAGCATGACAGTATTTATAGGGGCAGATAGCGACGGAGCGCTGTTGGACGCACGCCCACGTTGCCAGATCATGGGCAGTGCTCGTGCGATCGTGGGAGTATCTGGCTCTTCTTTCATTTCTTTATTTCTTAATCATAAGTTGACTGAGCTTTGAACCGGCCATTAGCCTAATTAGCCCATTTATTCCCAATCACCGTATGGGCTTGATTATTTTAATCAATTAGTGGGCCTTGTCACTATTGAGCATGCACGCATAAGCCTGCAGCCATGCAACGTGGCCGTATTTCTTTTAATGGGCTAAGCATGATCAGCTATTAAATGGCTCATTAAGGCCTAGGGTCAGGGTGTGCACGTTAATTATTTTTGCATGCAACTCATGATCAAGCACCATATGTATTATCAGATGAATATTTGACCAAGTACATCGCACGTATATTTCATTAGCACGATGTATTTTTTATGCGCCGTTTCAATATTTCATTTCGTCGATGGAACAAAGCAGAACATTTTCATATAGTCAACATTTTGGTGATCTTAGCATCCCTCGTGACAATTTTATGTTTGCATTTTTTTTGCTAGTGGTGGCGGCATGCATGCGAGCCTTGTGTCCTCTATATTTTCTTCATGACAAAATCTAATGTGTTTCATCACATTTTATAATTGTCGGTTTAATGTGTGCATTATCGACATTCAAAAATATATCATATGCCTATTTTTTCAGTCCTTTATTCGAGCGGTTGATTATATTTTTAATTCATTGTTTAATGATAAAATAGAATTTTACTGTTTTGTATTTATATTTTAATATTTTATATGGTTTATGCATTTTATTTTATCTTGGTTAAAATCCATGTCAACAACCACATTATCTACATCTGAAGTCTAAAATTTCGACGAATGCTTCTATCCCTAGTTAACCATCGCATCCTACAAATCTTGGGGAACATAGGATTTACAATCGTGACGATGGCCTCTATCCCTATGATTAGGATGACTCATATTTAATATGCAGGCAAATTCATCATAATTAGTACGGCTGCTTCCATCCCTATGATGCACCATCAACTAAATTGCGCCAGCCCTGACACTACACGGTAGCACATATCTGAGACTGCATGTCAGTAAGATGTGAGCTTCCATCACCCATTCAAAGTGCACCTTGGAACAACATATCATGCTTCTAACTACGTATCAACATATAGTTCATAAATCTACATCCACAATCCCATACTATGTGTTCAGAAAAGAAAGAATCTTGCATCCGACAGCGAGCATCCATCAGAACGACCCCAAATCTCGAGAGAAAACAACTAAAAGCGCAGCAAATTCATGGAAATTGATCATCTTACCTCTTCATCTCCGTTGTTCACAACTCGTGGGTTCTGGTAAGGCCGATTAATCCCATCTTCAGAACCCCGAACAGCTTTTGAATTCATGCCCGGACACGAAGCACGACGCCAGTTTGCATCAGAGAACCCACGATACTCAATTTCGCGGCTGAGATGCGCCATTTTTTCCAAGGACGGGAGGGAAGCATTCGCGCCACGAAAGATACTATGAAAGACCGAGTGCATCGATAAGAAAGCCTGAAGAAGGAAGGCGTACGTCCTGGGCGTGCGTTCAGGAAGCAGTTAATACGTACATGGAAGCACTTAATTAGCGTTCATTAAAGACCCAGGGCGAGAGGCCAGGTACAAAATCAGATGGCCCTGATTACCCTCATCCTACGGTGCATTAGTAGTCTGATGGATGCATTCTTGCTGTAGTCTGATTTCTAGTGGTGTCCATCATGTAATGTGTATAAGCTCACAAAACCAGCATCTGGCTTCGGTGAAACTAGGATGTAGATCACACATGTACGCACCCATATGTTACCTGCAGCATCACTAATTTCCAATTTGAAATTTCTATGCTTCCAATATAGATGACTTGTGTTGGGATAAGACCGATTTCATGCTTTGAAATGTCCTTGCTTACTAAGCATATTGTATGTGTTTCTTCTGTTTGTTGCTTCGATCTAGATAGTCTGCGGCAATATTACCATGCTTCTTTTCTTATTTGTTGCATTTCATTTTAAACACAACCTTCACGCTAATTAAATTCCACATATATGCTTAATATGAAACATTGGGAGCAAAGGCTAACCATTTTTTCAAGTTTATAACCATCCTTAATATTAATGTCGGGTGTGAAATTTCCCTTTCCATTGTGTAACTATAACATCGCTAAATCATCTGCCAATTCAGGTGTATAGTATTTAGATCAAGTGTAATGAGTTGATTTCATGGCTTTGAATAATTTTAGTTCATGTAAACTCGCATAACCCCAAATAGGTTGATGAGATCATTTTGTAGATCAAAAAAACTTGCACTCGGATTTTGGAAGCGGGCATGCTATCCTTGTTGGGGAACGTTGCATGGGCAACAAAAATTTCCTACGCTCATCAAGATCAATTTAGGAGATGCACATCTACAAGAGGAGAGACTGGATCTACATATCCTTGTAAAACGCTAAGCGGAAGTGTTAAGAAACACAGTTGATGTAGTCGAACATTTTCGCGATCCAATCACGATCCGTCCACGAACTCCCGATCAAGTGCCGAACGGACGGCACCTCTGAGTTTAGCACACGTGTAGCTCGGCGACGTCCTCTCCTTCTTGATCTAGCAAGCGAGAGAGAGGGGGTAGATGAGATCGCGACCAACACAATGGTATGGTGGTGGTGGTAGCGGAATTTCGGCGGGGCCTGCGTACCGGTGAAACGTGGGAGGAGTTGGGAGAGGTAATGGGCAAGGGTCGAAGGATAGCTACCCCAACGCCTCCACACCTTTATATAGGCATGGAGGGGGTTGGTGGCTTGCCCTCCAAGGCCCTAAGGTCATTGGCCAAAGGGGGAGGAAGGAAATCCCACCTTTCCTTTCCCATTGATTGTTATCCCCTTTTTAGGGATCCTGATCTTATCCCTTTGGAATTTGATACTATTCCTTTTAAGGAAGGATCTTGGTGCGTCTAGACCAGGGTTGTGGGGACTTTTCTCACTACCCATGTTCATGTGGGTCCCCCATGCAGGTGAGCCCCATTCCGGAACCTTCTAGAACCTTCCCGGTACAATACCGAAAAAACTCAAACTTTTTTCAGAACCCCGATAACAACTTTCCATATGTGAATTTTTACCTCGGGACTATTCCGGAGCTCCTCGTGATGTCCCGGATCTCATCCGGGACTCCGAATAACCTTTGGAATTTCCACTATTAATATCTCAATACTACCCTAGCGCTACTGAATGCTAAGCGTGCAACCCTGCGGGTTCGAGAATCATGTAGCGGTTGAACCACGATGCCCATATCGCGGGACCTGAATGCCCATATTGATTCCTACATATTCCACGAAGATCTTTATCGGTTGAACCACGATGTCAAGGATTTAGTTAATCCCGTACGCAGTTCCCTTTGTCCATCAGTACGTTATTTGCCCGAGATTCGATCGTAGGTATCTCCACGTCTAGTTCAATCTTGTTACTGGAAAGTCTCTTTACTCGTTCCGTGATACAAGATCTCGTGGCTAACTCCTTAATCACATTGCTTGCAAGCTCATTGTGATGTTGTATTACTGAGTGGGTCCTGAGATACCTCTCCGTCATACGGAGTGACAAAATCTCAGCCTTGATCCAAGTGGGCCCTGTTTCTCTAGAACGAGCGGAGCGGCCGACACGTCGCTCCCCTACCGAAGCTGGCTTGGTCTTATCGATGACACCTGAAAAAATTTCGTGCACGCTGCCCACATGGACCAGCGTATAGAATGACATCCTTTCTAGCAACAAAAACAAGAAGAATGCTTCAAAATGCTTTTGAAACATCCTGTTATTTATTTTTAGCCTTTAGCCTAGAGCACTAAATGTTTTTCATCACAAAAATTTGCACGCTGATAAAGACTCAAAAAATGTTTTTCAAGAAAAACATAATTTTTGAATTTTTTGTTGTTTCTTTCTATTTTACGCACCCGGGAGCGAGAAACATTTCTCTCTGAGGTGCCGGCCAAAAAACATATACGTACATTCTTCTCATGTTTTTTTAGCATCAGTACAGACATAAGCGCTCATATACACGTGCATACACTCATCTCTATAAACGTACACACGCACATTCTACCCTTATGAGCACCTCCGAGAGACTGAGCCGGCATATCATCTTGAGATTTTATGAAGTCACCGTAGGCGCCTTGTAATCGACAGGAATGTCTTCTCCCACTGGCCCCCTTTGATTTGTAGGAATGTCATAGGATTTATATAGGATAGAATTTGCATAGGAAAATTTTCTTTGAGGCTCTTTTGTTTATAGGAATGGATTCCTATTCCTATATAGGATAGGAATCAATCCTTCACATTTTGGAGGAAAAAAACATTAACTAAGATTCAATGAAAAAATTTCTATCCTATGCATCAAATGATATCTTTTTTTATAGGAATTGAGATGCATGTCATCTCACTTCCTATGATTTTCCTATTCTTACAACATTTCTTATAAACCAAAAGAGGCCTGAAAGCGTATCACCGGAATTTTTAAAATAAATTCAGGATAAATGCGAGCATCAGGATTTAAACCCTGATGTGTTGGAAATACCACTATCCACCTAACCATCTCAACTTCTTACAACATTTCTATAAACCAAAAGAGGCATAAAAGTGTATCACCGGATTCCTGAAATAAATTCAGAATAAATGCGAGCATCAGGATTTAAACTCTGATGTGTTGGAAATACCACTGTCCACCTAACCATCTCAACTAGAGATTGGTTCGCTACATTCCTCTCATGTGCCAACCAAAAACATCCTTTAGTAATGCAGGTGGTATACGATTAATATTTACGGACACACTTCGTCTAACACAACAAAAGGATGCTACTTTGTCCATTCTACAGCGCAGTTTGGTTCATGTAACTACCTACAAACGTCAACCTCTATGTACTACTACCCAGATTCTACAGCGCTTTGTCCTTGCCGTCAGCCAAGGACTCCGCAGCATCACCCACAGCGCCCCTGCGTGCAGGAAAAGAATCAACTCTCGTCACATCGAGATCGCCTTCCTCCTCGTTTCTCCATTCGTCTTCCTTGCCCTTGTCAAGGCCCTTCCTGCTGAGCATGCTCTTCAGGTTATGAGCGGCTTTCCCTGCATGTTTCACCATATGCGCCGCCTTCTTCCTCAGCTGTCCCTTTGTCGGGCTCTCGTCCCCGGCCCTCTCGGGGCTGGAGTGCGCGTCATCTGACCTCCGCTCCATGCTGCTGCTCCCCGCGTCTTCGTCGACGACATACGTTACCGACACCCTGCTTTCTCCGACAGGCCGTATGTTGGGGTGCGGCGTTTCGCACGGAGAGGTTTCTTCGTCATCGCTCACGTTCTTGGAGTTCTTGTTGTGGCGCATAGCTCCAGCCAGTTTCACCAAACCCTTCTTCACCTTGCGAAGGTGGCGATGCGATTTGTTGCCGCTGGCTGGTTCTTCGGTGCTGGAGTTGCTTGTCTGAGATTCTGACACCGATGACCTGGGGCTATCGCTGCAGCCATCGTTTTCCCGTAGTATTTGGGAGTCCTGGCACCGCGCTCGCCCCTTCCGAGGTTCCCAGGTAGCAGCGACATCGCTGCCTGGCCGGTGTACCCAGACTCCAGCCTTTTCCAGTCCTTTGATGTCCACAGGTTCATATTCATCAGTCATATTCCGGTATCCTGCAGAAGATGCACTCTCGGTGTTGGTCTTCGAAGAAAAACTAGACCCTGGTGTGCCAGCTTTCCCCTCCTTGGGTGTTCCACACAGTTCATCTTCGTCACTAGGTACCTGCAAGCATGATAGAGCATGTGTGAATGACTAGCTCGCATTAAAAATCTAAAATTTGACCTGTTCGTGTTCTGAGCTTAAAAGTCTAGTAAAGTGAACAACCCAGCGGAGCTGTGAGCATTTCAGCCTGCTCTAGCTAGCCAGCTGGTTGACGCCCAGTTCTCCCATCCAGAACAAACAAATAATCCAAAATCTCAAATCTGTTCTCACCTTTCCATTTTCATCTTCAAGTACCGTGACAGCTATATGAACCCTCCCTGTCTTTATATGCTTTAGTGGAATCCACATATCGTGTCTTTGTCCTCCTCTCAGTTTATTGATACTGATTGAACAATTGCTGCATGAAAATCGTCATCAAGAAATAAGAATGCCAAGTATACGCAAAGCATGTAATCAATCGTACAATAATTTGAATGATTGCAAGAGATGTTATGGCTTTGTTGAAGAGACTAACCCAAGTGGGTCATCAAAGATATGGTCCTTGTCTCGAACTTGAAGAGAAAGAAGATTGGATGATTCCCATGAAGTAATTGGTATCTTGAACTGCTCCAGCCATTTGGGGTTGAGAGTTTTCTTATGGATCTTTGTCTGGAAACGGTATGGTCCAAGCTGGCCTTTCACATACGGGTCCGATAAACCTGCGCATCAGTTCAATGAGCATTTCACCGAGAATCGTCTAAATATGTAGTCACATTTTCCTGAAAGAAATGTTGAGTCAATCTTGGTGTCGAGAACATACCATTTGGATCAGAAGGTTTCATATCAGCCCCCTCCATGATCTCTACCTTGGCATGCGCAATAGGTGGCTTCTCATCAACAGTAAACCAATTATCTAAAACATAATAATAGATGCAAATCAATTCCAGACAGCAGAATAAATTAGTCAGATCAAGAACAAGTTGAAGCACAACAATTAGTTCATGTCATTTACCTGTAGATTCCGACTCTGAGGCAAACTTCTCCATATCAATAACTAGCATGTTAGGCTGTAAAAGAAATTTTACAGAACATTGTTTATCGTGTATACAAAAAGAGACCAAGAAACTACTCAATAAATTCATACGAATGCCCACCTGTTCTGTGGCATTCTGTTCTACACATTGCTAGTATATACAGAAAAATAAAGTTAAAAAATACATGCTTGTTTGAAAATGCATGACTTCTGTAATCTAACCTCAACAAGGGTCTGTCCAAAGGCAACATCCAACATTCTGTCCTGAAAAGTTGAATACATCAAGGGAAATCAGTACCCTCAATGAAATGTAATGACAATTAAATAAAGTAAAAAAGCACATCGAAAGGAGGACTTACAAGCCATCCAGAAATTCCTGGAAGTTCAGTCACGTCAAGCCCATGACTAAATAGCGGCTTCACTGTCATCTGGAAGTATGGAGGCTCAACAAAGCACACTCGTACACGCCCAATAAAGGGCCACTGTTGAAGAAACCTCACACCAACAAGGACCTATACACAAATTCAGACATGCCTGGTGAGCACAATGCAACCTAAAGTATTAAAAGCCCTATCTTATTGAAGCCGAGGAAACTATATTGAGTGTCCCTTATTCTAGTGGATTGTATCATCCCATTTACATTTTGCGGGGACATCATTTTTTCTTGTCCACGCATTTAGTCTAGACCCAACCTTATGAGATGTTTAATCACAACAATTTTTCCTTAAGATTAAGAGTTCAAAGGATATTAAAAGAATGGACTTCACCCTCCCACTTGAACAATAGTGCGCCTACTTAGCGTAAAGCATGTAGGTCATAAATCTCAGTTAGTTGCCTACCTTGCCTTCAATATGCATGCCAGTTATATGCATGTTTGCTGTAATACCAAACCCTAATCTCTTCCTTAGTTGTACAGCCATCCTTGCATCCATATCATCTGCAGCAAGGAAGTTCATTCCTAGCTCCAGAACCTGGAACATCGTATGTTAATTTTTATAGATTTATGCAGTGAGTACCAGAGCAGACATCTATATGAAAGGTATCGCGTTAACACACCAGATGGTCATCATCAGTTGATTGACTGACGACCCTGATATCTGTAAACATCGGCGGATTCCGACCCAAGTAAAGGCTTTGGATCTCAGCTTTCCTCTGCACATATAATAAGTATGTCATGGACAACCAAGAATACTCCTAAGACAGCCAGTAGCTTGTTCTCCTAAGAGGCACGTGAAAAAATAAGCAAACTGAAAGTGTGTGTGTAAAATCCAAGCTTACTGCGGTCCATGGTTTGAACTTGCTTATGAACCAGGGGAATATGGGCAAAAGGAACTGCTGGGATGCAACCCTTTCCATGCAAACTGGCCACATCTTCTCAACAGCATAATTTAGCCACCGCACTGTCTCTGCATCAGAGAGGAGCTGTTCCAGAAATAAAGTGAGCTGAAGCTAGTGAAAGGGGGCTCGTGATCAACATGAGAACCGAAAGACTTGATAAAAAAATTACACCTAAGAAGTGCATACAGGGAAGATATCACTGCATGAAGGTACAGTAGCCTACCCTTCTTTGGTTGGCACTTTTCTTTTCCTCAAACTGTAATCGCTTCTTCAGTCTCATCGTGTACCGTGCATTTACCTGATTTGGAACATATCAGAAGCCATGGATGCTATGAAGGAAATAAAAGGAAGATCAACAAATGAAAAAATGGGATATATATAGCGTTACACTATACCATGTGATCAAATTCATATGAAATTCTTTCTGTTCATACTACAGATGTGTAGTATGGCATTATTTTCCAATTTTGTTTATGAAGAAGGAGACCCATTTTTCTGACTAAGTATAGTTTTTTTGGGGTGAAAATGACAAGAACATAAAATGGAATGATTGTGGAAAGTAATAGAACAAATCGTTATACATTTTGTGATCATTCAATTGACAAGGGGGCACTTGGTTCAATGCGACACATTGTCACTTCTTCAGTGTGGACAGCCACAAGTTTTGGGTTCCAAAATCTGTCATACAAGTTCCGGAATGTCGGGATAGAATACACAATATGTGAAGGAAGTGTGGAAGAGGCAAAACTTTGGCAGGAACAAAACCGTAGCCTAGGAAAGTCAAACTTGATTAACTTGAGCGTCGCATTGTGTGCCCCGAAAAAAGCAACACACTCCAAAACAGTATATCTTACCCTTGGAAATCTAACCTATGAAATTAGTATTATTATTAGATGGTAAGCGCAGCTGTAATATGCATCTTACCTAAGAGAAACTCGACTCATGTTAGTGAAGAGAATGGTTCAACTGTTTCAAACATACACGCATCTCAAGCAAAACCTACTTATAAAAATGCTCCAATGCATCAAACAAAATATAATTAATGTGGAAACAGCGCAATAGGATACCTGCATAACATTTGCACAGCACAAATACAGATGGTGACTAATTCTAGTAACTAATGCAGTCATCTACTGAATATGAAGTTTCATGGGACTGGACAATGATACTATTTGAGTTGACATGTAGACAGCATGAATGTTCTGCTTCTATGGAACTTTTGATGAAAAGGCTAAGTCACACAACCATTCAAGAAACAAATAACCAAATCCACATGAAGCAGTCATATCCTGAATGAGGAAATACAGTTACAGACAATAAAAAAAAGTCTTTATCCCAGTAAAATATAGATGGAAGATTGACCAGTAATCATGTAAACCACTCCATATGTACGGAGTGTCCACTAAGATGTGTTCATTAGTCACTGCGAGCCAGTGATATGGCTCTGAACATTTAAGTATACAAGAGACGTGTCTGCGCCACCAGCTAATTAACTGCTATGTGCTCTGCTGCTCATGGTTCTATCTTTTTTGCCAATTTTTTGACGCAAGATATTGTTCAAGTTACTTGAAGAGTAATAAAATTCTGCTTGTATAGCATAAATTTTAAAAGTTGAGATACTAGATTTTAACCAAATAAAAACAAAAATAAATTGCTTTGATTAAGGCTTGCCTTTGTGCATGTGCTAACCGCTGCACCATCTCTGTCTTCAGTTAGACATGTGTTATCACCCCTTGCATCATGGACCATGTTGGCATCCACCAGTGGCAGAATGCAAATATGGTCCAATGATCAATGCCCTTACAGTCAGTCATATCTGGCATTCCATTATTTATTTTTGTGAGGATTTCTTCTCCAAGAGTTGGTGCTGTGATCACATCCAAAATGTGCTAAAAAAGCTGTGCATAGGCAATAAAGTGTCCCTTGTGGAGAGCTCATATACTATATTGTGAGGAATGTCCACATCCCAAAAAAGCATTATGTATTATCTACAAGTCCCTCAACGGCTCCACCATCTCTATGACCTCACTCTTCCTAAGCAAGGCTTCTTGCTTAAGCTAACAAAAAAGCCAAGAGGAAGGCAACTTTTCCTTGGCTTGTAACCCAGTCGGCCACACAAACCCCATTCAATGTACAATGTTTAGTTTTCCAACAGTAAGTAAAAGAGCTGACAGCTTCGAAAAAGGAAGTAAAACGACTTGAGCACGGTCTCAGAAAAATATCCGAACATGGGCCTTAATGTTCCTACTATGGCAGTCACCCCTTGATGGTTTTATTTTTGAGGTCTGATAGTTTTTCTTCTTTTCTGAATGACCATCACATCAAGTACTCTTATAAGCAAATGAGAAATTTCAACGGATCAGGCTTCCCGATTCCACGCACCAAACTGAAGGCTCCATGTCATGATAGCAACTTGGCATCAAGACGAACACTCAGTCAAATGTGAAGTTACAACAGCACAGCGATGGAGCAGAGGAAATTATTAGCAGCCGGGCAGCAGACAATTTGTTTAAAATTACTACCGCAGAACCAAACTCGCTTCTGGACGGGTTGGACGGGTTGGAGCCCCATCTGGAGCCCCCAGGAACAAGCAGATTACCATACGTAGCACAAAATCAATTCGACATTCGGGAACTAAGGGAGGAGTGGATTAAGCCAACAGGGATCATGGCGCCCACCTCGTATGGAACCAAATCAATGCAACGGAAGAGCGGGGAAGCGGTCAGGAAGGAGGAGGGGTAGGTAGGTAGGTGCGGTGCGGCGTGGTAGGGAAAGAGTAACTCACCGCGAAGATGTAGACGAGGGCGAGGAGGAAGAGCGCCGGGTGCGCCCACCCGGCGTTCCCGGCGGCCCAGAGCGCGGCCAGCACCAGCGCGACGTGGTGCACCACCGTCACCTCTGTTATGTCCATGGAGGCCTCCGCCGGCGAGCGCGCGGAATGGAAGAAACGCGCGCGCGCGTGCTCCGCAGGGGAGGGAACAGGGGCCGGTGCGGTGGGGTGGGGGCGAGGAGGCAGAAGGTGGGGAGGGACGGGGGCTAAAATAAATGAACCCGAGGAAGACGACGCGGCAGCCGAAGCCTCTGCTGTCGCCTCTGGCGCAGTAGATGTGCCGCCAGGCGGACACCGGCCGCTCTCGGGAGGCGGCGGCGTAGGAACGTGGCGGGCGGTGGCGGCCAGGCGAGGTCACGTGGCGCGGGCGCGGGAGCTGCGGTGGGGCTCGACGGGCCCCCCGTGAGTCCGTGACCCGCTCTGGTTTGCTTGCTTGCTTCCGGGATCTGATCTGATGGGATCGGACGGAGTTTTGGTTTCCCGTCTCCGTTTCCCTCCCCGGCTAAGCATCTGACGGGTTGGGAATGCGTTATTTGCTGATGTAGCGGCGCGTGTTTGTGGGGGGAGTCGTTGGGTCCAAATTGCCGATTGGTGACGAATTTCAACGCGCGTAGCATGGGAGGAAACTGTCGTCGACCATCGGGCCGCACCGAGTAGCAGCACTAGCAGGCGTCGGTTGAACAGAGCAGTAGTAAAAGATGTTGTGCTTGGACGACTTTTTTCGTCTACTACAAAACTAAACTCGGTTCCTAATTGCGATAAGCAAAAGGAGCCGCCAACGTGTGCAGTAGGACACTACTACGACCACGACCACAAATTAAAAAAAGAGGCACGGGTGCGGGTAGGTCCTCTGGCATTTTGATCCAAGTGGATCGGGCAACAATTTGACTGAGAGGTATGGGTCCTAAAGAAAGTAGAAGAAGCTCTCTGATCATCCTCGACATCGAGAGCAGGGTTGCACGTTATGCGTGGGAAACTTTTTGTGTTGCGCCACTGGTGAGTACTCCTACTGCTAACATGCACTTTTATGCCGTATTTAGCCTGTGCTACTGATTTGCCAGGGTGCCTACTGCCTACTTTTCACGGTGTTATTCTCTGTTGCTTCCTTCATGTCAAAGCGTTTTCTTTCTATGAGAGGAATGTCAGTGCACTTTGATTGTGAAAATATAACAAAACTACGGAAAAAATAAAAGGAATGACACAACTCATGGATGCAAAAAATGTAAACGAAATCCAGAGGTGTTCCGTAAAAGCTGAGCAACATTGGGTTTTTTTACGGTGTGGAACTTTTGAGAAATCTCTGTAGGGCACGTCTTTTTGAAAAGAAATGTTCATTGTGCGGTTCTACCTTTCTTCATGTGATTGATTTGTTGTGAATTGTGTTTTTCTTATTAAAAGAAGACGCACACTTCAGCATGCTGGTTAATTGGGACAACCTGCTTCACAGACGATTGATCCTGTCTACGCCCATATACTATGGCGTAGGCTCATAGCTCATCTAGATGTGTTCATGTTCGTCTCCTTCAGGGGAGCTACGTAGGAGTAGTTGGATGTGATTTAACAATAGAGTTTTTAATGTTCTTCAATTTATTAGTGCAATGGCCCATGTGGAAGTAGCATGGATGCAAGCGGGGCGGGATAGCAGACAATTCCATGGTATAAATGTAGTTTTAATTTTGAGCAAGTGATGAGCAAATCTCTACTCCTAATGAAGCAGTTGATGAATAGTCTCCACGATTTATTTTTGCTGAGTTTTTTTCGTCTCTCCTCCCACCACCCCCTCCCATCCTGGTCCATCGGTTTATTTTTCTCTCCACTCTTTATTACAGCCAGAACTTTCCTAACATATAACAAATCACGGATCTAACTTCATTAAATTATGCAAATCAATTGATTCCTTTTATTGGTTTAATTTGTCTTAGGAAACAAATAACAGATTTTCAGGAAATAAATAATATATTTTGATCCAACTTTCCTAACTTATCTAAATCAATTGATTTCTCTCGTTAGTGAAATTTGTTGTAGGAAACAAATAACAGACACGTCACAAACTTTCCTCCCAATAAATAGTTTCTTAATATTTGCAAACTTTCCTAATCAGACACGTCACAAACGGGCAGGTACTAATATCACGTTACCAAACAATAAAATCCCATTTGCATAGAAATCAGTTCAAAATCCTAACTTTCCTAAATTTTTACGTTTCCTTGATAACAACCAATATTTCCTATGTTTTTCACCTATAGAAGGAAATCACCCCTCCATCGATATTAGCATTTTTTTGGAATGAGATCTTCAGGTTATGTTTTTTTGCGATTCTTTTCAATTGTGACCTCTCCTTCCGCTCCGGCTCCTTCTCGTATAAACACCTCCACCACAGCCAGCTGACGTCACCCCAGACCTCCTGCCTCTCCACACCTTCTCCTCGTACTCCATCGACAATCCCTCCGCCATGTTTGTCCACGGCAGTGTCGAGGACATGGCGCAGCAGCGTACCAGCGGTAGAGCAGCGCATAGCAGCAGGAAGCAGCACGCAACAGGCGAGGCAAGCGGCCGGCGTGGCTAAGGGGGCGGCCGGCAGAAGATGTGAAGGAAATATGCCCTAGAGGCAATAATAATGTTATTATTTTATTTCCTTATATCATGATAAATGTTTATTATTCATGCTAGAATTGTATTATCCGAAACATAATACTTGTGTGAATACATAGACAAACTAACGTCACTAGTATGCCTCTACTTGACTAGCTCATTAATCAAAGATGGTTATGTTTCCTAACCAAAGACATGTGTTGTCATTTGATTAAAGGGATCACATTATTAGGAGAATGATGTAATTAACATGACCCATTCCATTAGCTTAGCACCCGATCGTTTAGTATGTTGCTATTGCTTTCTTCATGACTTATACATGTTCCTATGACTATGAGATTATGCAACTCCCGTTTGCCGGAGGAACACTTTGTGTGCTACCAAACGTCACAACGTAACTGGGTGATTATAAAGGAGCTCTACAGGTGTCTCCAAAGGTAAATGTTGGGTTGGCGTATTTCGAGATTAGGATTTGTCACTCCGATTGTCGGAGAGGTATCTCTGGGCCCTCTCGGTAATGCACATCACATAAGCCTTGCAAGCATTGCAGCTAATGAGTTGGTTGCGAGATGATGTATTACGAAACGAGTAAAGAGACTTGTCAGTAACGAGATTGAACTAGGTATTGAGATACCGACGGTCGAATCTCGGGCAAGTAACATACCGATGACAAAGGGAACAACGTATGTTGTTATGGGTCTGACCGATAAAGATCTTCGTAGAATATGTGGGAGCCAATATGAGCATCCAGGTTCCGCTATTGGTTATTGACCGGAGACATGTCTCGGTCATGTCTACATTGTTCTCGAACCCATAGGGTCCGCACGCTTAAGGTTTCGATGACAGTTATATTATGAGTTTATGAGTTTTGATGTACCGAAGTTAGTTCGGAGTCCCGGATGTGATCACGGACATAACGAGGGGTCTCGAAATGGTCGAGACATAAAGATTGATATATTGGACGACTATATTCGGACACCGGAAGTATTCCGGGTGATTTCGGAGAAAACTGAAGAGCCGGAGGGTTACCGGAACCCTACCGGGAGAAGTAATGGGTCATATGGGCCTTAGTGGAGAGAGAGAAGGGAGCCAGGGTGGGCCGCACGCCTCCTCCCCCCTTAGTCCGAATTGGACTAGGAGGGGGGGGGCCCCTTTCCTTCTCCCTCCCCACCTCTTTTCCCCTCCTAGTAGGAGTCCTACTCCTACTAGGAGGACTCCTCCTGGCGCGCCTATAGGGGCCGGCTGGCCTCCTCCCCTTGCTCCTTTATATACGGGGGCAGGGGGCACCCCTAGACACACAAGTTGATCCACGTGATCGTTTTCTTAGCCGTGTGCGGTGCCCCCTTCCACCATACTCCTCGATAATATTGTAGCGGTGCTTAGGTGAAGCCCTGCGACGGTAGAACATCAAGATCGTCACCACGCTGTCGTGCTGACGGAACTCTTCTCCGACGCTTTGCTGGATCGGAGTCCGGGGATCGTCATCGAGCTGAACGTGTGCTAAAACTCGGAGGTGCCGTAGTTTCGGTGCTTGATCGGCCGGGCCGTGAAGACGTACGACTACATCAACCGCGTTGTGCTAACGGTTCCGCTATCGGTCTACAAGGGTACGTACATCACACTCTCCCCTCGTTGTTATGCATCACCATGATCTTGCGTGTGCGTAGGAAATTTTTTGAAATTACTACGTTCCCCAACAGTGGCATCCGAGCCTAGGTTTTATGTGTTGATGTTATATGCACGAGTAGAACACAAGTGAGTTGTGGGCGATATAAGTCATACTGCTTACCAGCATGTCATACTTTGGTTCGGCGGTATTGTTGAACGAAGCGGCCCGGACCGACATTACGCGTACGCTTACGTGAGACCGGTTCTCCCGACGTGCTTTGCACAAAGGTGGCTAGCGGGTGTCAGTTTCTCCAACTTTAGTTGAACCGAGTGTGGCTACGCCCGGTCCTTGCGAAGGTTAAAACAGCACCAACTTGACAAACTATCGTTGTGGTTTTGATGCGTAGGTAAGATTGGTTCTTGCTTAAGCCCGTAGCAGCCACGTAAAACTTGCAACAACAAAGTAGAGGACGTCTAACTTGTTTTTGCAGGGCATGTTGTGATGTGATATGGTCAAGACATGATGCTAAATTTTATTGTATGAGATGATCATGTTTTGTAACCGAGTTATCGGCAACTGGAAGGAGCCATATGGTTGTCGCTTTATTGTATGCAATGCAACTGCGCTGTAATGCTTTACTTTATCACTAAACGGTAGCGATAGTCGTGGAAGCATAAGATTGGCAAGATGATAACGATGCTACGATGGTGATCAAGGTGTCATGCCGGTGACGATGGTGATCATGACGGTACTTCAGAGATGGAGATCACAAGTACAAGAAGATGATGGCCATATCATATCACTTATATTGATTGCATGTGATGTTTATCTTTTATGCATCTTATCTTGCTTTGATTGAAGGTAGCATTATAAGATGATCTCTCACTAATTATCAAGAAGTGTTCTCCCTGAGTATGCACCGTTGCGAAAGTTCTTCGTGCTGAGACACCACGTGATGATCGGGTGTGATAGGCTCTACATTCAAATACAACGGGTGCAAAACAGTTGCACATGCGGAATACTCAGGTTATACTTGACGAGCCAAGCATATACAGATATGGCCTCGGAACATGGAGACCGAAAGGTCGAGCGTGAATCATATAGTAGATATGATCAACATAGTGATGTTCACCAATGAAAATACTCCATCTCACGTGATGATCGGACATGGTTTAGTTGATTTGGATCACGTAATCACTTAGAGGATTAGAGGGATGTCTATCTAAGTGGGAGTTCTTTAATAATATGATTATTTGAACCTAAATTTATCATGAACTTAGTACCTGATAGTATCTTGCTTGTTTATGTTTGATTGTAGATCGATGGCCCGTGCTGTTGTTCCGTTGAATTTTAATGCGTTCCTTGAGAAAGCAAAGTTGAAAGATGATGGTAGCAATTACACGGACTGGGTCCGTAACTTGAGGATTATCCTCATTGCTGCACAGAAGAATTACGTCCTGGAAGCACCGCTGGGTGCCAGGCTTGCTGCTGGAGCAACACCAGATGTTATGAACGTCTGGCAGAGCAAAGCTGATGACTACTCGATAGTTCAGTGTGCCATGCTTTACGGCTTAGAATCGGGACTTCAACAACGTTTTGAACGTCATGGAGCATATGAGATGTTCCAGGAGTTGAAGTTAATATTTCAAGCAAATGCCCGGATTGAGAGATATGAAGTCTCCAATAAGTTCTATAGCTGCAAGATGGAGGAGAACAGTTCTGTCAGTGAGCATATACTCAAAATGTCTGGGTATAATAATCACTTGATTCAATTTGGAGTTAATCTTCCAGATGATTGCGTCATTGATAGAATTCTCCAATCACTACCACCAAGCTACAAGAGCTTCGTGATGAACTATAATATGCAAGGGATGAATAAGACTATTCCCGAGCTCTTCGCAATGCTGAAAGCTGCGGAGGTAGAAATCAAGAAGGAGCATCAAGTGTTGATGGTCAACAAGACCACTAGTTTCAAGAAAAAGGGCAAAGGAAAGAAGAAGGGGAACTTCAAAAAGAACAACAAGCAAGTTGCTACTCAAGAGAAGAAACCCAAATCTGGAGCTAAGCCTGAAACTGAGTGCTTCTACTGCAAGCAGACTGGTCACTGGAAGCGGAACTGCCCCAAGTATTTGGCGGATAAGAAGGATGGCAAGGTGAACAAAGGTATATGTGATATACATGTTATTGATGTGTACCTTACTAATGCTCGCAGTAGCACCTGGGTATTTGATACTGGTTCTGTTGCTAATATTTGCAACTCGAAACAGGGACTACGGATTAAGCGAAGATTGGCTAAGGACGAGGTGACGATGCGCGTGGGAAATGGTTCCAAAGTCGATGTGATCGCAGTCGGCACGCTACCTCTACATCTACCTTCAGGATTAGTATTAGACCTAAATAATTGTTATTTGGTGCCAGTGTTAAGCATGAACATTATATCTGGATCTTGTTTGATGCGAAACAGTTATTCATTTAAATCAGAGAATAATGGTTGTCCTATTTATATGAGTAATATCTTTTATGGTCATGCACCCTTAAAGAGTGGTCTATTCTTATTGAATCTCGATAGTAGTGACACACATATTCATAATGTAGAAGCCAAAAGATGCAGAGTTGATAATGATAGTGCACTGCCCTTTGGGTCATATCGGTGTAAAGCGCATGAAGAAACTCCATACTGGTGGGCTTTTGGAACCACTTGATTATGAATCACTTGGTACTTGCGAACCGTGCCTTATGGGTAAGATGACAAAAACACCGTTCTCCGGTACTATGGAGAGAGCAACAGATTTGTTGGAAATCATACATACAGATGTATGTGGTCCAATGAATGTTGAGGCTCGTGGCGGATATCGTTATTTTCTCACCTTCACAGATGACTTAAGCATATATGGGTATATCTACTTAATGAAACATAAGTCTGAAACATTTGAAAAGTTCAAAGAATTTCAGAGTGAAGTTGAAAATCATCGTAACAAGAAAATAAAATTCCTATGATCTGATCGTGGAGGAGAATATTTGAGTTACGAGTTTGGTGTACATTTGAAACAATGCGGAATAGTTTCACAACTCACGCCACCTGGAACACCACAGCGTAATGGTGTGTCCGAACGTTGTAACGTACTTTACTAGATATGGTGCGATCTGTGATGTCTCTTACTGATTTACCGCTATCGTTTTGGGGTTATGCTCTAGAGACGGCCGCATTCACGTTAAATAGGGCACCATCAAAATCCGTTGAGACGACGCCTTATGAATTGTGGTTTGGCAAGAAACCAAAGTTGTCGTTTCTTAAAGTTTGGGGATGCGATGCTTATGTGAAAAAGCTTCAACCTGATAAGCTCGAACCCAAATCGGAGAAATGTGTCTTCATAGGATATCCAAAGGAAACTCTTGGATACACCTTCTATCACAGATCCGAAGGCAAAACCTTTGTTGCTAAATTCGGAAAATTTCTAGAGAAGGAGTTTCTCTCGAAAGAAGTGAGTGGGAGGAAAGTAGAACTTGATGAGGTAACTGTACCTGCTCCCTTATTGGAAAGTAGTACATCACAGAAACCAGTTTCTGTGACACCTACACCAATTAGTGAGGAAGCTAATGATGATGATCATGAAGCTTCAGAACAAGATACTACTGAACCTCGTAGATCAACCAGAGTAAGATCCGCACCAGAATGGTACGGTAATCCTGTTCTGGAAGTCATGCTACTAGATCATGATGAACCTACGAACTATGGAGAAGCGATGATGAGCCCAGATTCCGCAAAATGGCTTGAAGCCATGAAATCTGAGATGGGATCCATGTATGAGAACAAAGTATGGACTTTGGTTGACTTGCCCAATGATCGACAAGCAATTGAGAATAAATGGATCTTTAAGAAGAAGATTGACACTGACGGTAATGTTACTGTCTACAAAGCTCGACTTGTCACAAAAGGTTTTCGACAAGTTCAAGGGATCGACTACGATGAGACCTTCTCACCCGTAGCGATGTTTAAGTCTGTCCGAATCATGTTAGCAATTGCCGCATTTTATGATTATGAAATTTGGCAGATGGATGTCAAAACTGCATTCCTGAATGGATTTCTGTAAGAAGAGTTGTATATGATGCAACCGGAAGGTTTTGTCGATCCAAAGGGAGCTAACAAAGTGTGCAAGCTCCAGCGATCCATTTATGGACTAGTGCAAGCCTCTCGTAGTTGGAATAAACACTTTGATAGTGTGATCAAAGCATTTGGTTTTGTACAGACTTTTGGAGAAGCCTGTATTTACAAGAAAGTGAGTGGGAGCTCTGTAGCATTTCTGATATTATATGTAGATGACATATTGCTAATCGGAAATGATATAGAATTTCTGGATAGCATAAAGGGATACTTGAATAAGAGTTTTTCAATGAAATACCTCGGTGAAGCTGCTTACATATTGGGCATTAAGGTTTTTCAATGAAAGACCTCGGGTCCGCATGCTTAAGGTTTCGATGACAGTTATATTATGAGTTTATGAGTTTTGATGTACCGAAGTTAGTTCGGAGTCCCGGATGTGATCACAGACATAACGAGGGGTCTCGAAATGGTCGAGACATAAAGATTGATATATTGGACGACTATATTCGGACACCGGAACTGTTCCGGGTGATTTCGGAGAAAACCGGAGAGCCGGAGGGTTACCGGAACCCTGCTGGGAGAAGTAATGGGCCATATGGGCCTTAGTGGAGAGAGAGAAGGGCGCCAGGGTGGGCCGTGCGCCTCCTCCCCCCCTTAGTCCGAATTGGACTAGGAGAGGGGGGCGGCGCCCCCCTTTCCTTCTCCCTCCCCACCTCTTTCCCCCTCCTAGTAGGAGTCCTACTCCTACTAGGAGGAGGACTCCTCCTGGCGTGCCTATAGGGGCCGGCCGGCATCCTCCCCTTGCTCCTTTATATACGGGGGCAGGGGGCACCCCTAGACACACAAGTTGATCCACGTGATCGTTTTCTTAGTCGTGTGCGGTGCCCCCTTCCACCATACTCCTCGATAATATTGTAGCGGTGCTTAGGCGAAGCCCTGTGACGGTAGAACATCAAGATCGTCACCACGCCGTTGTGCTGACGGAACTCTTCTCCGACGCTTTGCTGGATCGGAGTCCGGGGATCGTCATCGAGCTGAACGTGTGCTAAAACTCGGAGGTGTCGTAGTTTCGGTGCTTGATCGGTCGGGCCGTGAAGACGTACGACTACATCAACCGCGTTGTGCTAACGCTTCCGCTGTCGGTCTACAAGGGTACATAGATCACACTCTCCCCTCGTTGCTCTGCATCACCATGATCTTGCGTGTGCGTAGGAATTTTTTTGAAATTACTACGTTCCCCAACAAGATGGTCGTGGCAGGAGGGGGCGCGAGGCAGGGGCGCGACTGCGGGGCGAGCGAAGGGATAGGCGGCAGCAGACGGGGCGAGCGCAGCTAGCGAGAGTATGGTGCGTGGCCAGGGTGTGCGTCGCGCGGGTCACAGTGGTGCGGTGGCTGCGGTGAGGGCGACGACAGTGGCGGGCGCGATCGACGCGGTGTGGCACAAGCGTGGGCATGGAGAGGGAGTGGCCCTGCGGGCGCGGAAGAAGAGCAGCAGGCTTGGGCATGGGCGCATAGGAGCGGGCATGTGCCACGGGGTCAATCCGAGGAGCTGGGTGGCTACCCCTGCAATGGCCATGGCGGACGACGGTTCTCGGCCACGGCGAAATACCTAACGAGAGCAAACAAGAGAGGAATCAGGGGAAAGGCAAGAGGAGATCACGGCGGTGTCAATGGCGCCCTAGGGGAGGACAGGGGAGCTTGGGGCGGCGTGGATCGAATGGCAATGTTACGGTGGCCGAAGGTTGAGTAAGACGGCAACGACGTCGATGCGGGGGTGCTGGACTTGATCTCGTTGGCGCAGACGAAGTAGCGGAGGAGTTCGGAGGTCCTCGACAAGCTCCTAGCCTGCAGGGAGAGCAGTGGCTGTGTGGACAGAGTCGTTCATGGTGACCGTGGCGTCTGACTTCGTCCAGATCGACGGGATCGAGCGAGCGAGGAGGAGAAGTGGATCTGGGAGGGGCGTCGAGGAGTGAGGTCGTGGGGGGCAGGGGAGGTAGGGCGTCAGCCTTATCCATTCCCCTTCGATGCCGGCGAGGTAGTCGGGCGGGAGCTCGGCTCTGTAGCGACGCGGCTCGGGGAAATATAAGTTGTGGTGGCAAATATAATACACATATTCCATATTGTTATGCACTAGCGCGTGTGCGTGTGAAATAGATGGATTATGATCCCGTACCCAATAAGATGGATATGTGTGTGTGTGTTAGAGAGAGAGGGAGAGGGGGAGAGAGAGAGTGAGGAAGAGGGAGGGAGAGAGTGTGTGTGTGTGAGAATTTGATGGTAAAAATGTCGCCAATATCACTTGATATGTATGAGAATATTAAATGTAATATTAACATAATTGATATTGAATTCTTAAAATTAATGTGGCCCCGTTGCAACGCACGGGCGTTCTTCTAGTTTTAAACTAGTTAATAAGTTTCGTGGGACGAAGTGGGTTGCCGCTTGCACCCCTAGGGAGTAGTAATGGGTTATGGCATATTTAAGCCTGCATCTCAAATGGGCCCTCAAATGTATTTCAACACCGCCTAGCTCAAGAGAGCATCGACCATCCAGGCTATCCTAAAAAGTAATGCAACGTTGAGATAGTTCAGAGCAAACAATATTTGGTAGTTGAGATATTATACATTTTTACCCTTACATCAAACTAATAAACTACTCATAATCTTACTCCTTGCCGGAGGAGACCTCGGCCACCCCCTCGCCGGAACCGTCGGTCTCATGGTCATTGGCGGTGGGGTGAATTGGTGGCCTCTCCTCGTCGCCAGAGTCCTCCTTTTGCGAACAACTGCTCTTGCTCGAGGTGGATGGGTAGCTTGCAGTGGTTCGTCGCCACCACGCGGTGAGACTAAAGGGACTCAAAGATGGTGCAGTTTCTCAGTGACAACTACGGGGTCGGCGATGAGGTCAGCCACGGGTGATGGCGTCGGTGTGCTCGGCAAGGTGATGCACCTATGCCGCGAGGTGCTCAGCCTCTTCGGCGTGCGCTGCATGGTATTACGCCTCCGCCTCCTCCCACAATAGGAGGCAGATGGTGTCGCGCCGCCCTTGGCTGCAGCACCGGCGGTGACCGCTGTAAGTGCATCTAGTTCCCCTTAGTGATTTTGGTGTATTGAAGACTTATAGGTTAAGGAACTAATGTGTTTATGAGTGCATGCTACCTCTTGAGCATGCGTTGGTTTTCCCTTGAAGAGGAAAGGGTGATGCAGCACAGTAGCGTAAGTATTTCCCTCAGTTTCTGAGACTCAAGGTATCAATCTAGTAGGAGGTAACAGCAAGTCACCTAGTACCTGCACAAACAAACAAGAACCTCGCAACCAACACGATAAAGGGGTTGTCAATCCCTTCACGGCCACTTACGAAAGTGAGATCTGATAGAGATAATAACATAAATATTTTTGGTATTTTTATGATATAGATTGCCGGCCAAAATACAACAAAAATACCAAAAATATTTACTTTACTATCTTTATCAGATCTCACTTTTGCGAGTGACCGTGAAGGGATTGACAACCCCTTTATCGCGTTGATTGCAAGGTTCTTGATTGTTTGTGCAGGTACTAGGTGACTTGTGTGTTGTCTCCTACTGGATTGATACCTTGGTTCTCAAAAACTGAGGGAAATACTTGCGCTACTTTGCTGCATCACCCTTTCCTCTTCAAGGGAAAACCAAAACATGCTCAAGAGGTAGCTGGGTGACACATGTCGATAGGATGAGAAGGGTCAGGGGCACATTCGTCCAATTTCCTCAGGAGAGCGGTTTTTCACCTCGGCTATAAATACCCCTCACCCTTCTCAGACTGCATTTACCCCACTCGACCTCACTCCCCTCCCTCGAGCTATCAAACCTAGCGTCGCCGCTATTTCCATCATCGCTGGTGAGGTAGAGCTTCACTGTCTCGACCTCGTCGCCATCGTACTCGCGCCGGCCGCGGAAATCTTCACTCCGCCGCCGCCGTAGCTGTCTTCCGCCACCAAGTTAGGGCGTGGAAGATATGAACAGACGAACTTCCCATCTACAACTCCCAGTTCATTGTGTTCTTCGTCAAGGGTAAATAAAATCTATTTTTACCGCCCTTTCTTATTCTGATGATTTTCACAAAATCTTCAAAAGGTGTTTATTCTTCAACTTCCCCACTCGTTAAACACCTCACATGCATCTGTTCTTGATCTATTTCTCTAAGCAATATTTTTCTTCAAGATTCCTCAATTGTGTGGATTTTCAATCTATACAACTCTGGAACCTAAGTTAAAGACCGCTTAATGAAATTCCTCGAGACACTCCTGGTCAAATTCCTCAAACTTGTTCTTTTTGAAAAACTTCTGAGAACGCATGCGACCTCTCCAAATTCTTCGCACCTATACTCTGTTCACGGGTACTCATGCCTGCTGCTGAATCACTAGGTTCTCGTCAACTTAACTAATTTGCAGCGTTCCTCGAAGACAAATTGCATACCTCTTCAGAGAATTCTGTTGTTCAAATTCCTCAGCTGAAGAAAATGGCTGATGGCAAGAGACCTCAGATGGGAGGAAAGAAATTGGAAGTGAACACTACCTTTGAGATTCCATATGACATCTATGAGGAATATTGCACTCCTGATGAAGCCAAACATGTCAAGGAGAACAAGAATCAGCACAAGGTGTGCATACAGAGGATAGAAACGAGATGGGCACAGGGATGTATGGAGTACAGATATATCACTCCGGAGTACATGAAGAAATTTGCTTTACACCCTCCTTGCCCAAGACCTACGTTGGCACCTGGCCAAATTGCTAATCCCACTAGCCTCAAGCGCGCTGAGAACTATCCAGATGAATGGGCCAAGCGGAAAGCCAAGTTGGCCAAAATGGACAAGGAAGCAGTAAGGAAATTCAATGAAGACTCTGCCGCTGCCGCTGTTGTGGCCTCTGCTAGCAAGCCCAAGAAGGCTATGCCCAAGAAACCTGCGCACAAGCCCAGCTCCTCTGCAATGCCCTCACGGCCAAGCTCATCAAAGCCCACACGGCATATTCCTCAAGCAGCTCCATTCCCCTCTGTTTCAAAACCTTCAGCTCCTGCTGCAAAGTCATCGGCACCTGTGCACCTCGCCTCATGCCAAAGGACAACTGGTATCTCAATTGCATCAGGAGCATCTGCAAGTTCTTTAGCTCCTCCTCAGTCCTCAACAGGCCCAACTTTGCTGAAGACAAAGGCCACTGCTGGACGAGGTACATGGGCAAGTCCTCACAAGAAGCAGGCTGCCTTCCAAGTGTCGTCTAGTGAAGATGAAGCTGATGATGAGGAATTAGAAGAAATCATCAGAGACAGACAAAAACGGGCTGCTAGAGCCAAAGGTAGCAATGTGCCTCTTCTGCTGGATCTCAAGTTGATCCTTGACTACATTGATCTCTAGCACAAGGACCCCAACACTCCTATGCCAGATTTCAAACTCACACCTGGTCAGAATCACTTGTTGACAGCCTTCATAGGCGAAGAAAAATGGAAGTTTGAGAAGGTCGGGAAACTAAAGAAAGCTCAGTACAAGAAGGAGCATCTTCTGAAGAAGAATGTTGTCAAAATGACAGCTAATGAACTTGTGACCATGCAAGCTGAGATCAAAGCACTCAGTGATGCTGGGAGCCAAGATCAGATTCGTCAACATGGCAAAGGGATTCACCTCAAATGTTGTCGCCCCAGCGCAACATGAAATTCCTCAGGCTGAAGCATCTGCTCAGCCTACTGAAGAACATGCCAGCACCACTGATGAAAATCAAGCTGCTAAAGAAAATGAGAGCACCAGGGCTGATGAAAATATTCCAGCCGCTGAAGAAACTGCCAGGGCAACCTCTAGTGTTGCGCCCGAAGAACAAGCCAGGGCTGTTGAAGCATCTGCTACAACGCCTGAAGAAATTGAACAAGCCAGGACAACTGCATCAGTTGTGCCTGAAGAAACTGCACCAATTTTCTCTGCTCCTCCAGCACAGACGACAAGCATCAACCTTCCTTCTGCATCAGAAGCAAAGAAAAACAAGGCTGTGGAGCGAGCGGCTGTGAAGAAAAGGAAAGCATCTGCTTCCTCAGAGTCTTCAGCTCCAAAGAAAGTAAAGAATCTAACAAGCTCATTTGAAAATCCTATAGATGTTGTTCCCATATCAAGTATGCCATCAAAGGAGATTATTCCCTTTGGTGAGGAATATGTAATTCCAAGTGAATCTGATGAAAAAGATCCTTCTGCTACTACGTCAGAGCAGTTGGATGAAGAAATTGAAGTGGATAACATGCCTTCAACTCCACTGATATCATCGCCCATGCCTTAGTTCACAGCTGAAGAGGCAGGCATTGAGGAAATAGATGAGGAAGATGAAGATGTGGACATTGGGTATACCACTCCAATTCTGAATGATGACTACTGGGAAAGTCATCACCCCAATTCATCACTGTTCACCCATCTAGAACATATTCCTCAGTCCCCTGTCCAGACTGAAGAAATTCATACGGGCTCTGAAGGACATCAAGCTTCACTTTTGTCCATTCCTCAAATGTTGCTGAAGAAATTGCCATTGAAATTCATTCAGAGGCAGGCGCTGCTGAAAATGTTGCAGAAGAAATTGCCACTGAAATTCCTCAGCCTCTGGCTCCAGAGACTGTGATTCAAGAGGCTGTGAAAACTTCAACAGTTAATCTTCAGCCCAAACCTTAGAATCCTCACTCCAAGAAGCAGAAGTTCAAGGCTGGTGACTTCTTTGCTGAGCACATTTTCTTCACGGATTACAATACATATGACTCTGCAAGACTTAGATGCAAGCGCTTCTGGACAATAAGTCAAATGAACTTCTATTCCTCATTGATGTTTGATAAAGTCAAGATCTTTGACCATGAGCAAATTCCTCATGTGGATATGGAGTCGCTGCCCTGCTTCACCCCAGTCCTTAGTGTTCTTCATGATGCTGGGCAGCTCAACTTCTGCACCGACATCTGCGACTAGAATGAAGAACTCATTCTTCAGTTCTATGCCACGTTGCACATCACCGACAACGTTGAAGATGTGAATTCATGGGTATTGGACTGGATGACAGAAAATACTCACTACAAAACACCGGCCTCTGAATTGGTTCATGTTGTTGCAGTCAGTCCTCCCACTAAAGGTGCAAGGCACCTCTATGATGAACCCGAGCTTTCAAATCATCTGATGCAAGTGCTGATGAAGCCTTTGAAGCCAGGCCAAGCTCCTAGAACCAAATTCCTCGTCAAGGAACTCCTCTATGTGCCAAGGACTATCTACATGATATTGGCCAAAACCCTCAGTCCAATCAAGGGCCACAACTTGGATCATGAAGAAGTGGTTGGCATCATGAAGAATCTGCTTTTCAACATCATACATGGTATTCCTATTGTCGGAGTAATGGGCCACGGGTAGGCTAACCCGAGTCCCTGAACCTTTCAAGACATCGGGGCAGGCTGCGCCCCTCAAGACCCCAGGACGAAGAGCCGCCTTCTGAGAAGTCAGCGGCAAGGCAACCGACTGCCCATTCGCGGCCGAGTCCCGGGGACGACTTCAGGATGAGCCGACTCCTAACTAGCGACCTCCAGAGAAGCCGGCCATGGGAGCCGGCCCGCGACTCCAACAAACCCCATGCCCTCATCAAGAGGGACGGGACGGGGAGTGGCTACAGTAAAGCCCACTCCCACCCCTTTTCAAAGGCAAGCATGGCCACAGTACGCCGTACCCACGGAGATCTCCGTCCGGCGCGACACTGTTGCCATGCCGGCCCTGACATCAGCACCAGTGCGCAGAATCCTGCACCCATGATGGCTTGTTTGTACGACCCTGGGGCGGCGGGTCCCACCAGTCAGCGAGAGTTCAGAAGACGGCGAGAGCGTCACCAGTCGAACCCATTGGGAGTCGGCCCCCGAGAGTCGGCCAGCCCCTCCCCCGGGGCCCACGTGCCATTAACCAGATGTGACGGGGAGTGGCAATAGTGATTGCCCGCCAGGCGGCGGGGCTGTTGCCACGACCCCATGACCAAGCCCGCGTCATTTGAAGCACGACTACAGTAATCAGCAGCCAGCAAGACCCGCCAGCGGCGGACACGGCCTGTCGGCGCTGTACTGGACCAGTCGGCAGGGCCTGCCAGTTGGCGGGCCCCAGCAGTCGGCGGAGAAGACGAAGGCCGGAGAAACTGACGGCTAGGCCCGCACCCAGCCGGATTACCATTGTACCCCTGGGGGGTAAGCCTATATAAACCCCCCAGGGCACCCATGCAAAGGGTTTGAATCCATGAGCACTAGACCAGATCATATAGGAAGGAGAGAGCTAGCCTAGCCTTCTCCTACCTCCAGGAAACAACTCAAGGAGCAACCGTGTACACACTTTGCCATAGTGATCATGCGGAGACCCAGCAGAGCAGCAGTAGGGGTATTATCTCCACGGAGAGCCCCGAAGCTGGGTAAGATTCGCCGGCGTGCATGCCTTTGCCTTATCCCGTTTCCAGGCACCGGCGACGTTCTACTCGCCCCTACCATGATAAGCCATCCTTTGGCATATGTCGCACCCAACCCCCGACATTTGGCGCCCACCGTGGGGCCTGGTGCACCGTCGTCCGGAGACCTGCTCTAGACGGGAACCCTTTTTCTCCCTGGCGAGCGCAGCCAGCCCGGCATGCCAGACGGATTTTGCGCTGACGCGCTGCACGGCGCTGAGATCGCCTGCGCAGCCAGTTGCCTCGCCGATCTTGTCGGCGAGGTTCGCCTCTCCGACGAGCCTGCATCCGACGCAGGCACGGGCAGCCCTGAGAGCCTCCTCGCGGGCCTCCTTGACCAACTCCACATTGCGGGCAAGCCTGCCGTGGACCTGGAGTCTGTAGGCTCCACCGATCCGATGTTGGTCGACTCCGACACCGCGTCGCTCGACGCGTTCCCCACCAACGTGGTGGTCTATGATGAGCCGCTCCCTCGCGCGGAGAGCGACGGAAGCACCGTCACAGAGGTGCTCGCCATCAGTCATGACGAGCCTCCCGGTGGAGGAGCGCATGCCCCACTTGGCGCGGCACTACAAGACCTGACTGCGCCCATTCCGGAAGACGCTGACGCGGAGACGTTGGAGGCGCGCCGCCTTCAGCTTGTTGAAGGAGCGAATAAGCTGGCTAGCATGAGACGCTTGTCAGAAGCCTACCAGCGTGAGATGTATCGCGCTGTAGGTGGCTCGCCAGACCCAACTGGGCCCAGTCACCTAGGCGCGGTCCAGCAGCGCGGCGTGGCCATCGCCAACCTGTTCGGGGCAAATCGCCCTGTATACGCCACGCCTGCGGAGAACATTCGAGCGGCCCAGGCGGCGGCAGACGAGCTGGACAACTTCGAGGGTGAAGAGCGCCTCCTGATGACGGAGCGAGTCCAGCGGCTCCTCGACACGGCTGCCGCGCAGAACGAGGCCGGCTGCCGCACAGAGGCACCGCAGCGACAAAACGACGACCCGCCTCCGCGCCGAGACCAAGGCGCGACGTCTCGGATGCCAACTGTCGGCGCCCGAGGAAGGAAAGACAAGGATCCGGCTGTCAGCCACAGCAGGACTCGCATTACCATAGAGCGCGACCAAGACGGCCGCCCGAGAGCAGTGGAACGACGGGACGACTGTCCGCCTCCTCCTCCTTGCAAGGAAAGGCGAGTCTCCCCACCGCCTGTTGACCATCCGACTCTCGGCGACCGCCTTGGCTGCCGAGAGGGAGTCAGAGAAAATGACGCCCGCCACCGGATCGATCAACTTCACCGATCCCTTGCGCTGGAAGAAAAAGACGAGTTGGGTCCGCCTTGTTTCGGGCCCCGCATTCGAGACGAGCCCTTTCCCAAAGGGTTCACGCTCCCAAGAGACACGCCCAAGTACACCGACTCCGTGAAGCCAGAGGACTGGCTGGTTGACTACTCCACGGCCGTCAGCATAGCAAACGGCAACAAGCGTGTTGCCATGAAATATGTTCCGCTCATGCTCCAGGGCACGGCTCGGACATGGCTGAACAGCCTAAAGCCCCGCAGCATCAACAGCTGGGTCGACTTCATCGATGCATTCGTCCGCAACTTCACAAGCACGTACAAGCATTCTCCCAAGCCTCGTCAGCTTTCCTTGTGCGTGCAAGGCCCCAACGAGTCGACTCGCGACTACCTCACGCGTTGGGCCGAGCTCCGGAACTCTTGTGAGGGCGTGCACAAGGTACATGCTATTGAGTACTTCACCGCCGGGTGCAGAGAAGGCACCCTCCTCAAGCACAAGCTCCTCTGCGATGAGCCAGAAACCCTCGATGAGTTGTTGATCATAGCAGACAAGTATGACACGGCCAACTCCTCCATGAAGACGGAGATTCAAGTTAGTGCGACTAGCAAAGTGGCTCCTCAGGCTCCTAGAACTCCGGCTGGAGACGCCAGTCGGCGACAACAGCAGAGCGACCACAAGCGCAAAGCCCCGCAGCCGGCTTCCAGCAGCCGGCAGGTGGCGACAGTCGAAGACCAGCAACCGGATGGGCAGCCTCCACCCAAGCGACAGAAGGGCGGCAAGCCCAACTGGTTGCCGGCTTTCTCATACGAGCAGACTCTGGATGGTCCTTGCAAATTCCACAGCGGCGCGAAGCCGTCGAATCACACCACCCGGAAGTGCCACTGGCTCACCAAGACCACCAAAGGAGACGGCCTCCTGCCTCCCCCGCCTGCTGGGCAGCAGCCTCCGCCTCTGCCCCGGCAGCCGGCTGTCAGGCCAGTCGGCGCAGTACAAGACGAGTACCCCGAAGAGCACGGAGCCTACGTGATATTTACCAGTGTGGCTGATGATCGACGCAGCAGGCGGCAGCAGCAAGAGGTGAATGCAGTAGCATCAGAGACACCAGAATTCATGCACTGGTCCGAGAAGCCTATCGGCTGGAGCAGGGCTGATCACCCAGAGGTGATGCCGAGTCCGGGCTCTTATGCCTTGATCTTGAATGCCACCTTTGCCACGGATAGACGGGCTGCTCGTTTCTCGCGAGTTCTGATAGATGGAGGCAACAACATCAACATCCTGTACAAGGACACCATGGAGAAGTTAGGAATCAAGCAAAGATAGCTTCAGAATAGCCGGACTGTGTTCCACGGCATTGTTCCTGGCCTTTCCTGCTCACCAATCGGCAAGATCCTGATGGATGTCCTCTTTGGAGACAAAGATCACTTCCGCCGAGAGTCAGTTTGGTTTGAGGTGGTGGATCTCGAGAGCCCGTATCATGCATTACTCGTCCGACCCGCCCTGGCCAAGTTCATGGCGGTCCCCCACTACACCTACCTCAAGATGAAGATGCCTAGTTCCAAGGGGATTCTGACCGTAGCCGGCGACTACCGGAAGTCGTCTGCCTGTGCGGCTGAGAGTAGTCAGTTGGCCGAGTCCCTGGTGATCGCGGCCGAGAAGCGGCTCCTTGACCGGGTTGTGCCGATGGCCGGCAAGCAGCTAGAGGTGTCGCCCAACCCCAAGGAGTCGGAGGCTGAGGGTTCGTTCAAGCCGGCCAAAGAGACAAAGAAGATACCCTTGGATCCGGAGCACCCAGAGAGGTACGTTGTCGTAGGCGCAAACCTCAACATCAAATAGGAAGGCGAGCTCGTCGATTTCCTCCGTGAGAATCGGGACATCTTCGCATGGTCCCCCAAAGACATCCCAGGTGTACCGACGGAATTCGCCGAGCACAAGTTACATGTCCAATCTGATGCAAAGCTGGTCAGGCAGCCCTTGCGCCTCCTATCAGAAGAAAAGAGAAGAGTTGTCGAAGAAGAGATAGCCCGACTCCTAGCAGCCGGCTTCATTATGGAAGTATTCTTTCCAGAGTGGCTAGCCAACCCGGTCCTGGTACTGAAGAAGAACAAGCAGCGGCGAATGTGTATTGACTACACAAGCCTCAACAAGGCTTGCCCCAAGGACCCGTTTGCTTTGCCAAGAATTGATCAAGTGATAGACTCCATAGCCGGATGCGAGTTGTTGAGCTTCTTGGATGCATATTCAGGATATCACCAGATCAAGCTGAACCCGGCTGACAGACTGAAGACCGCCTTCATCACACCATTTGGAACCTTCTTCTACCTCACCATGACGTTCGGCTTGAGGAATGCCGGCGCCACCTTTCAGCGTTGCATGCAGAAGTGCCTCCTCAAGCAACTCGGCAGAAACGCCCACGTCTACGTGGACAATATGGTGGTGAAGACAGAGAAGCGTGGAACACTACTGGAAGACCTCAAGGAGACCTTTGAGAACCTGCGCCGATTCCAGATCAAACTCAACCCTAAGAAGTGCGTCTTCAGAGTACCAGCCGGCCAACTCCTTGGCTTCCTGGTCTCTGAACGCGGCATAGAGTGCAACCCTGTAAAGATCAATGCCATTGAGAGGATGGAGGTACCCAGCCGACTGCTGGACGTGCAAAAGTTCACTGGCTGCTTGGCGTCCATCAGCTGATTCATCAGTCAGCTGGGCGAGAAAGCTCTCCCCTTATACCAGCTCATGAAGAAGACCACTTTTTTGAGTGGAACCACAAGGCGGACGAAGCTTTTCTCCAGTTGAAGAAGATGTTGACTACTCCACCCGTTCTGACGGCTCCGACTCCTAAGGAGCCTATGCTCCTTTACATCGCCGCCACCAGCCGGGTAGTCAGCACAGTCATTGTAGTGGAACGCAAGGAGGAAGGCAAGGCACTACCTGTCCAGAGACCGGTATATTACCTGAGCGAAGTGTTGTCGACCTCCAAGCAGAACTACCCCCACTACCAGAAGATGTGCTATGGCGTGCACTTTGCCGCCAAGAAGTTGAAGCCTTACTTTCAAGAGCATCCAATCACTGTGGTCTGCACGGCCCCACTTGCCGAGATCATCAGAAGTCAGGATGCTTCTGGCCGAGTGGCCAAATGGGCCATAGAGCTGGCTCCCTACACCATCTACTACCAGCCCCGCACCGCCATCAAGTCACAAGCACTGGCCGACTTCCTCGTCGACTGGGCCGAGTCCCAGTACCTACCACCAGCGCCCGACTCCACCCATTGGCGGATGCATTTCGACGGCTCCAAGATGCGCACTGGCTTGGGAGCCGGCGTTTTCCTCACTTCTCCTGAAGGCGATAAGCTCAAATACGCAGTGCAAATCCATTTTGCCGCCTCCAACAACATTGCCGAATACGAGGCGCTCATTCACGGGCTCCGGCTTGCCAAAGAACTTGGCATTCGCCGGATCCTGTGTTATGGCGACTCGGACTTAGTGGTCCAGCAGTCGTCTAGCGACTGGGACGCCAAAGATGCAAACATGGCGAGTTACCGTTTCCTCGTGCAGCAACTCAGTGGATATTTCGAGGGGTGCGAGTTCCTCCATGTGCCAAGAAACGACAACGACCAAGCAGACGCCCTGGCACGAATCGGCTCTACCCGCCAAGCAATACCATCTGGTGTCGCCCTTCAACGCCTCCTCAGGCCGTCTGTCAAGCCTTCACCAGAATCAGACTCCATCTTTGTGCCGGCTCCTCCCAAAGAAGTCGGATCCGACTCCGGAGCCCCGGCAGACGGTACGAGGATTTTGGCAGATGGCTCCAAAACCGCCACAGTCGAAGCCGGCCCAGGGACTGTAGAACCCGACCCGGGGACTGCGGTGCCCAGCCCGAAGACTCTAGAACTCGGCCCGAGGGCTGCACCAGTCGGTCCGGGGACTTCATTAATCCAGCAAGAGGTTGCTGACTCCAGCCCGCCGCCTCCTAGCCCAGCCGCCCTCGTCCAAGTCGCAGTTCTGGCAGTCGAAGAAATAGCAGTGCCCTCATGGGCCTAGCCCATCCTCAAATTCCTGGTGAGCAAAGAGCTGCCGACTGATGAGACCTCAACTTGGCAAGTACAACGCCGAGCAGCAACCTACACCATAGTCAACAGAGAGCTGGTCAGGCGCAGCGTCACTGGTGTCTACCAACGCTGCGTAGAGCCAGAGCAAGGACATCAATCAAGGCGAGTGCCGCCACCATGCGGCTTCAAGAGCACTCGTCGCCAAAGCTTTTCGACATGGTTTCTTTTGGCCGGCTGCCTTAGAAGAGGCCAAGGAATTGGTCCAAAAATGCAAAGGGTGCCGAAGTTCCGCTCCAAGCCACATCAGCCGGCTTCTGCACTCAAGACCATCCCCATTGCTTGGCCCTTCGTAGTTTGGGTCCTAGACATGGTGGGACCATTCAAGACGGCACGAGGTGGCTTAACTCACTTACTTGTCGCGGTGGACAAGTTCACCAAGTGGATAGAAGCGAAGCCAATCAAGAAACTGAATGGTCTGACTGCCGTGACTTTCATCTCCGACATCACAATTCGGTACGGCGTACCACACAGCATCATCACCGACAACGGAACAAATTTTTCCAAAGGCGCCTTGGCCCGTTTCTGCGTGACACACGGCATCCGACTGGACTTAGCGTCCGTTGCCCATCCACAGTCAAACGGCCAGGTGGAGCGAGCAAACGGTCTCATCCTGTCCGGCATCAAGCCTCGACTGGTCGAACCGCTGGAGCGTTCGGCCGGCTGTTGGCTTCACGAGTTGCCAGCCGTCCTCTGGAGTCTGCGCACGACTCCAAACAAGTCAACCGGCTTCACGCCTTTCTTCCTCGTCTACGGTGTTGAAGCCGTCATCCCAACGGACATAGAGTTCGACTCCCCGCGAGTCACCATGTACACCGAGGAGGAAGCAGAAGAAGCACGTCAAGACGGCGTCGATCTGCTGGAAGAGGGCCGGCTGTTGGCACTCAGCCGGTCCAGCATCTACCAGCAGAGCCTACGCCGATACTACAACAGGAAGGTCAGGCCGAGATCTTTCCAAGAGGGCGATTGTCAGGACCCCGATCCTAAGTCACACCGATCTAGCATGTAACACATCATATCACTTTGCGGCCTCACGCACGGTATTCCCACGGGTGCCACCTTACCTGGCCCGGGACCGTTTGCGCCTTTTGGCTCACGTATATGATAGTGTCGCTAGCATCCATATGACAAAGAACCCGGACTGACATGGCTAGTCGTAAACCCAAAGTGGCACAAACTTACAGGGACAGGCATCCGTGACCCAGCATCGAACGTGTCGGTCATCAGCGAGTGAATCCAGGCTGTAGCACTGGGCTAGCAGGACTCCGGTGAACTGGGCTGTAGCGGGCCAACAGGACTCCGGTATTCATCGCGTGACATTTCCCGAAGGGACAGACACAGGAACGAAGAAGGACACATGCCGGCCAGCCTAAGTGTTCCGGAGCAGTAGCAAGCTACCATGGCTCGGTGGAAACACTAGGAGACATTTCCCGGTAAGAGAGGCTACTAAAGATAAACAACTAGATAGTCAGATCCCACACATACCAAGCATTTCAATAACATACACACAATATGCTCGATATGTGCAATACAACATGGCATCACAAAATGACTCTACGACTCAAGTAGTTTATTCAATAGGCTCCGAGGAGCGAGATATTACAAACATGGGTCTCATGACCCAACATTCAGAGCATACAAGTCAAAGCACAAGCGGAAGCTATCATGTCTGGGTACAGACATCTATAAACGAAAAAGGCTGAGAAGCCTGACTATCTACCAGATCCTGCCGAGGGCACAAGATCGTAGCTGAGGTAACAAGCTAAACGTCGAAGTCCAAACGGAACTACTAGTGAGATTGAAGTCTCTCTGCAAAAACATAAAATAGGCAAACGTGAGTACAAATGTACCCAGCAAGACTTACATCAGATCTATCTACATATGCATCATTATCAACAAAGGGGATGGTGGGGTTTAACTGCAGCAAGCCAGCTTTGACTCGGTGGCTATCCTAAACTACGACTGCAGGTAACTCTTTTGAGGTGGCGCACACGAGTCCACATATTCACCATATCAATACACCACTATGGATCCGCTCCCGTCTCCCTACGAGAACGCCATCCATAGCACTCACGCTTATCTTGCGTATTTTAGAGTATCCACTTTCACTTGTCTATGAACTATGCAAGGGGTCCAAGTTTCCATATCCAAGGAATCCGGCTATTCGAATAGATAATGATAACCCTGCAGGGGTGTACTTCTTCACACACGCTCCCGCCACTTATCGCCCTGTACACGTCATGTACCTCGGCAACCTTCAAGCGGAAGCCGGGCGAGGGAGTCGGCCACGACCTGACTAACCGAACAAGTCTCTAGTCCAGGTTTATCGCCTATTCGGGTTCCATCCGCAAGGAGATCCGGCCGGGGTGTCGCTCACGGCCCCAAACGATGTGAGCAGGGTTCCCAAGCCCACCATCCGGGTGCCACTTGGTACACCGTGCCACTGTGCCTAGTCTGTCCCAAGCCCACCTATACCGGGTGCCACTTGGTAGACTACTAACACTACCTACAAACACCAGAAACTAGTTGCAACTCCTGGACAGAGATCATGTTGATTAATAAGTCGAGAGGGGTCGAGTTACCGGAACCCAATGTGTGGTAGTATCTGGTCATGGATCACAAACACAGAACTCAGTTCCTGAGGACGGCTGCAATGAGACAACCCACCATGTACTCCTACATGGCCTCTCACCGCTACCTTTACCAAATCGTGTTCACACACTTAGTTCATACACAGTAGGACATGTTCACACGCCTCTGATTCATCCCCGATGAATCAGACCTGACTCAACTCTAAGCAGTAGCAGGCATGACAAACAAGCATGAATGAGTAGGCACATCAGGGCTCAAACAACTCCTACTCATGCTAGTGGGTTTCATCTATATACTGTGGAATGACAGGTCATGCAAAGGATGAAGGGGTTCAGCTACCGCAGCAAGTAACAAATATGTCGTTGTTGTCCTAATGCAGTAAAAGAGAGCAGGAGCGAGAGAGTGGGATTTTATCGGAATGAACAAGGGGGGTTTTGCTTGCCTGGCACTTCTGAAGATAATATAACTCTTCGTCGGTGTCATCGATCACATCGCCGGTACACGTCTATCGAGAGGGGACAATTACCGGCAAACAAGGAAAAAAACACAATCAATGCAATGCGACAATATGATGCATGCTATGACATGGCAATATGAATGTGTTTTGGGCTAATGCACTTAGCTATGATTTAAATGAAGTTAGTTTGAATACATGATTCAAATTCCAACTCCATATATGGTTATTTAAATGCCCTTTATTTGTTTTGTCCAAAACAGAGGACAAACATTGTTCAACCATGCATGAAAATGGTACAGATGGATTCTTTGAATTTTTCTGATAATTTTTCATATATAATTTATTTAATTTGGAGTTACGGTTAATTTTCTATGATTTATTGAAGTTTTAGCTATTTCTGGAATTTCCTGATTATTATAAAATAAACTAAATTCCAGAAAAGGAATATTGCGTCAGCATGACCTCACCCTGACGTCATCAGGTCAACAGGGCGGTCCAGGTCAAACCTGACGTGCGGGGTCCACACGTCAGTGACACGGGTTAAACAGGGGGGTTTAGTTTAGTTTAATTAAAGATTAGGGGCACTAGGGCCCACATGTCAGTGTCAGGGGGTTAGATTAGGTGGTGATTAGCTTAAGCTAATCACCTGATGGCGGGGTCCACCTGTCATGGACCCAGGGGAAGTCAAACCCCGGTCAGTAGGGTCAATCCCGCCGGCGTCTCGACGCCGGCGAGGCCCGGGACGGTGGCGGCCGTCGGAAACACGCTACAGGGCACGGGCGAGGCCGTGCTTGGGCTCGTTGGAGAGCCCTTGCTCCCGCGCGTCGAACGGTGGTGGTGGCCATGCCTGTGGTGGCCGGTACCGACGACGATGAGCTCGTGAGCGGCGGCCGGAGTTCGGGTGCGGTCGGGTTCGGCGCTGCTGCTCGCAAGCGAGGGAGCTGAGGCGCTGGAGGGGCTCTACGGGTCGCGGCAAGCACAACGGGTGCACGCCCGTGACCAAATGGTCACCGGGGCTTCGCCGGCGACGAGCCCGTGCGGCGGAGCGTCTCGGCTCCGGTAGAGGGGCGGCTAGAGCTCGAAATCGGACATGGGGTTAGGGGGAAACGAAGCAGGGGCTCACGGGGATCATGCAGGGAGGGTCAGCGAGCTCGGGGAAGCACAAACGGCAGCGAATCGACGGCGACCATCGGCGGCGGTCGAGGACGAAGACGATGGCGTGGAGGCGATGCAGAGCTTCCCGAGGGGCTTGGCTTGGTGGGGAGGAAGAGGGGGTCGAGGCGGAGCTCCTGAGCTCAGCGGAGGGGCGAGGGGTGGCCGGTGGCTATGGATGCGACGGCGGCGCCCTCCGGTGGCTCTCGGTGGTGCTCCAAATCGAGGGAGGGAGAGAGCTAGAGCGAGCGGGGAGGAAGGATAGCGGTCGAGGACGACTCCGTGGCGGTGCTAGAGGGCTCGGGGAGGAAGCAGGAGGTGGCCAGGGGAAGCAGGAGGTGGAGCCTGCGTGCGCGGCGCCTTCTCACGGCGACAGCAGCAGCTTTGGGGCGAGGGGAGGAAGACGACAGAGAGGAGGAGGTGGGCTGGGCCGCTGGAGGAGCTGGGCCAGGTAAGTGGGCGCCAGGTAAGTCCTTCTGCTCTTTTTTAAATTTTCTGTTCTGTTTTATTTTTATTTAATCTTTTGCCACTGTTGTGAATTTAAAATAATTCAAACAATGCCAAAAACTCCTCTGAATATTTTTATTTGGCTAGATGGACTTTTCCAAAAGCTCATAAACTATTTCAGGGGTATTTGAAATTATATTCTAGTTATATGAATATAATTCAAATTCAAATAGCTAATGATTTAAATTCAAAGTCCCAAAAATAAATCCTTAAAAATGTTCAATATTTTGGTTGGGACCAGAACCCTTGCCAAAAATTATCAAACATTTAAGAAGAGCATTTTGGAACAATGAATGAGATTTTTAGGGCTTTTGCCCTTCTTTTATTTAGGGTTTTGAGGCTTCCAATTTCCCTCAGTTCAGGTTTCAAAAATTTAAACATGATGCAAACACCAGGCAGCACCAGAAACTAGGGATGTGACAGCAATCTTGTGCTCTGACTGACCCAGCAAACAGCCAGCCAGCACAAGCTGTCGGCGCCTTGGGAGGCCCTTTCATCATCAGCAAAGTGCTGGGCAACGACTCCTACTACCTGATTGACGCTCAGAAGCCCCGAGCACGCAAGAGGGACGACTCCGGCAAAGAAACGGAGCGGCCATGGAATGCAAATCTCCTCCGAAGATTTTACAGTTGATGTAGTATGTACCACGCTACCTTTTGTATTAAAGT